>NC_060271.1:101106515-101372929 GCF_021613505.1 Equus quagga
CCTCTCTCAGGATCTGCATCCTCGTGTTAAAAATATCTATCTTCACTTCTATATACAGGGTTGCGGAAGGACTGAAATGGAACAATGAATGTGTCCAGAAAAGTATAATGTTATTTCCAAATGTAAAGCGTTACTGTTATGAGTCTTAACTGTAATCCGTGATTACACGCTCCAAGCAAAATTTGCGGAGGGCAGTGAGGTTAAGCCGCCAACTCGGAACAAGTTCCCCTAGAATCAGAGCCTCAAGGAGCTTGGAGGGAGGTGCGAGGGAATCCTAGACGTCGAGGAGTTTTGTGCTAGGGTACTACCTCAGGACCCAAAAGAAGATACAGAAGCCACACATCCTTCCCCAGGTCCTGAGCTCATGGAACGGCAAGTCCGCGGTCACTGGGATCCTTCAGCCCATCCATCCTCTTCCTCCTCCAGGTCATGCAACAGGCAACAGTTACCACAGAAGGCGCACATCTGAAAGAAACCTTGAATATTTCAGACTACCCAAAGGCACTATGGAAAAGTCTTTCTAGAGCTAAAGAAAAATAAATCTATATTTTTCCTCAGCATACACGAGCAGTTAGCAACTGTATGTTTACCTACTCAATGGGAAGACACATATTCGAATCCACTGCAGGAGAGAGTACCAGCTTGCACGAGACAGACGTGACTTCCTGTGGATTTGCAGTTCAGAGAAACCCCCCTCTCCAGCGCCCCTCAGCCTGAGCTGCAGAATCATGTAACATGCCTGGCTGCGTATCCTTTGGACCAGCAGTTACAGACTGGCGATTAGCATGCCTGGGCCCTCATTAGGCACTGGGGTGCGGTAGAAAGTTATGGCCTTTGGGTCAGATGGGCCTGGATTCACATGGCTTTACTAGGTGACCTTCAGGGAGGTATTTATTCTATTTATGCATCACTTTTCAATTGTGTAAAAAGGAGATGATAATACGTGCTTCACAAGGAGGTTGGGAGGATTACATTTGATGATGTTTATAAAAGTACACATTTTTTTAAAGTGTATGTAAAAAACCCAGGGCCTGGCACATTGAGCAGGGGTCAACGAATATTAATTTCCTTCTCTTCTCTAGGTTCCAAACCCAGGGAAATCCAACTAAATTTGTTAGTTCACAAATGATATCTTACTTTGTAATCTCCCTTTTCTCTGACGCCCCCAGACACACTCACACATGCTACCACCTTTGACCATCCTGTGTCCTACTTTTCAGCCCAAACTTCTCAGCTCAAATTCTAGTTCCATTTCTTAATTTCTTTCTGAGAGTTTTATTATTAATAAGTGTATAGAAATGCAACTGACTTTTGTGTATTGATTTGAATTATGCAACTTCACTGAATTCATTTATTAGTTCTAAAAGTTTTTAGATGGAGTCTTTACAGTTTTCTACATATAAAGTCATGTCATCTACAAATAGTGACAGTTTCCTTTCTCCTTTCCAATGTGGATGCCTTTTCTTTTTTCTTGCCTAATTGCTGTGGCTTGGACTTCTAATACCATGTTGAATAAAAGCAGTGAGAGTGGGCTTCTTTGTCCTGTTCCTGAACTTGAAGGAAAAGCTTTCAACTTTTCACCACTGAGTATAATGTTAGCTGTGGGCCTGTCATATGTGGCCTTATTATATTGAGGTACATTCCCTCTATACCTGCTTTGTTGAGAGTTTTTATTATAGATGGATGTTGAATTTTGTCAATGCTTTTTCTTCACCTATTGAGATAGTCAAATGATTTTTATCCTTCATTTTGTTAATGTGGTGTGTTCACACTGACTGATTTGCAGATGTTGAACCTTCCTTGCATCCCTGGAATAAATCCCACTTGGTCATGGTGAATGATCCTTTTAATGTACTGTCGAATTTGGTTTGCTAACATTTTGCTGAGGATTTTTGCAACTATCTTCATCAGGGATACTGTCCTGTAATATTCTTTTCTTGTGGAATCCTTGTCTGGTTTTGGTATCAGGATTGCTGGCCTCATAAAATGAGTCTGAAAGAGTTCTCTCCTCTTCTATTTTTTGGAAAAGTTTGAGAAGGATTGGTATTAATTCTTCTTTGAATGTTTGGTAGAATTCACCAAGGAAGCCACCTAGTCCTGGACTTTTGTTTGTTGGGAGGTTTTTGATTACTGATTCAATCTGCTTATAAGTAACTGGTCTATTTGGATTTTCTATTTCATCATGATTCAGTCTTGGAATGTTGAATCTTGTTGGTTGTATGTTTCTAGGACTTTATCCATTTCTTCTAGGTTGTCTAATTTGTTGGTGTATACTTGTTCATAGTAGTCTCTTATGAAGCTTTGTATTTCTGTGCTATCAGTTACACATCTCCTCTTTCATTTCTGATTTGATTTATTTGAGTCTTCTCTCTTTTTTTCGTGGTGAGTCTAGCTAAAAATTTGTCAATTTTGTTTATTTCCTCAAAGAACCACCTCTTAATTTCATTGATTATTTTTCCTATGGTCTTTTTAGTCTCTATTTCATTTATTTCTGCTCTAATCTTTGTTATTTCCTTCCTTATAACAGTAGAAGTAGGGGAAAGGGGAATCTCTTCAATAAATGGTGTTGGGAAAACTGGACAGCCACATGCAAAAGAATGAAGCCAGACCACTACTTACACCATGCACAAAACTCAACTCAAAATGGATTTAAGACTTGAGCATAAGGCCTGAAACCATACAACTCTTGAAAGAAAACATAGGTGGTAAGCTCCTTGACATAGGTCCTGGTGATGATTTTTTTAATCTGACACCAAAAGCAAAAGCAACAAAAGCAACAATAAACAAGTGGGACTACATCAAACTAAAAAGCTCTGGAGAGCAAAGGAAACCATTGATAAAAGAAAAGGCAACCTACTGAAAGGGAGAAAATATTTGCAAATCATAGATCTGATAAGGGGCTAATGTCCAAAATACATAAAGAACTATAACTCAATAGCAAAAACAGGCAATCCAATTAAAAAATGGCCAGAGGATCTGAATAGACATTTTTCCAAAGAAGACATACGGATGGGCAACAGAATGAAAAGAAGGTCTACCTCATTAATCATCAGAGAAATGCAAATCAAAGCCATCATGAGATACCGTCTCACACCTGGTAGAACGGCTATTATCAAAAAACTAGAAATAACACGTGTTGGCAAGAATGTGAAGAAAAGGGAATCTTTGTGCTCTGTTGGCAGGAATGTAAACTGGTACAGCCACTATGGAAAACAGTATGGAGGTTCCTCAAAAAATTAAAAATAGAACTAACATATGATCAAGTAATTCTACTTCTGTGTATTTACATGAAGAAAACAAAAACACTAACTTGAAAATATATATGCACCCTCAGACTCATTGCAGCATTATTTACAATATTCAAGATATGAAAACAACCTCAGTGTCCACCAATGGATGAATGGATAAAGACATTGTGGTATACACAGACATACACACACTAGAATATTATTCAGCTATAAAAAAGAACAAAATCCTGCCACTTGCGACAACAGGGATGGAGCTTGAGAACATTATGCTAAGTGAAATAAGTTGAGCGGACAAAGACAAATACCATAAGATCTCTCATATGTGGAATCTAAAAAAAATTAGAAATAAAAAAAACAAGCTCAGAGATACAGAGAATGGTTTGATGGCTGCCAGAGGCAGGGGGCGGTGGGTGGGACAAATAGGTGAACTGGTTTTGTTTTTGCTTTTAGTTTAAAGAAATTGAATTAAAATATTAACAAACAAAATCCAGCAATATATAAAAGGAATCATACACCATGACCAAGTGGGTTTTATATCAGTAATATAAAGTTGGCTCAATATTCAAAAAGCAATGGATGTAATATACCATAATAATAGATTCAATGACAAAAACAACATATTCATATCAATAGATATAAAGCATTTGACAAACCCAACATCCATTCATGATAAAAAACAAAAACACTCAACAAGCTAAGAATAGAAGGGAACTTCCTCAATCTGATAAAGAGACTATGAAACATCCATATCTGACATCATTCTTAATGGTAAAAGACTGAACGCTTTCCTCCTAATATCAGGGGCTGGCTTTTGCCACTTCTATTCCACATTGTATTAGAGATTCCAGTCAGTGCAATAAGGGAAGGGGAGAAAATGAAAAGAAATCAAAGCCCTCTGGATTGGAGAAGAAGTAATACTGCCTTTATTCACAGATGACATAATCCTGTACACAGAAAATCTCAAAAACATTAAAACTAATAAACTCCTGGGGCCAGCCTCGTGGCCGAGTGGTTAAGAGGCAGCGTCCCACATGCCACAACTAAGATATACAACTATGTACGGGGGGTTTGGGGAGATAAAGCAGAAAAAAAACAAACAAAAAAAAGATTGGCAACGGTTGTTAGCTCAGGTGCCAATCTTTAAAAAAAGAAAAACTAATAAACTCCTTTGCAAGGTTGCAGGCCACAAGATCAATTATAAAAATCAACTGAAATAGGTTATATAGAAATATATGTACAGAAATACTGTCATTTATAATTATTGAAATACTATATATTTATAAATAATAGAAATACTATTTCTATTTACTATCAAAGAAAAATCTGAAAATGAAAAAAATAAAATTCAATTCACTACAGCTTCAAAAAGTAAAATATGTAAGAACAGATTTAACAAATAATATGCAAGCTATGTACATTGAAAACTACAAAATACTAGAGAAAAATTAAAGGAGACCTAAATAAATGGAGAGAAATTCCATGCTCATGGACTGAAAGATTCATTATTAATGAGATAGCAGTTTTTAGTAATTGATCTTTAAACTGAAATCAATCCTTACCAAAATACCCAGAGGCATTTTTGTAGAAATTAACAAGCTGATTGTAACATATATATGAAAAACAAAGGACCTAAAATAGCCAAAACAATTTTGAAAAAAGAATAAATTTAGAAGGCTTATACTACCAAATTTCAGAACTTACTACTATAAAGCCACAGTAATCAAGACAGTGTGGTACTGAAGCAAGGATAGGCATATAGATCAATGGAAGAGATACGACAGTCCAGAAATCTTTCCTTATATTTATGGTTACTCAGTGCTCGACAAAGGTGCTAAGACACTTCGAAAGCGAAAGGGTACTCTTTTCAACAGTTGCTGCTGAAATAATTGAATATCCACATACACAGTGATGAACTTGGACCTCACCTCCCATTACACATAAAAATTAACCCAAAATGGATTATAAACCGAAATCTAAGAGCTAAATTATAGAACTTCTAGGAGAAAATCTTCAAGATCTTGTGATGACAAAGAGTTCTTAGGACACCAAAACATGATCCATAAAAGAAAAAAACGGATAAATTGGATTTCCTTAAAAATTAAAAGCTTTTGTGCTCCAACAGATAGAAAAGACAAAGTGAGCCACAGATTGGGAGAAAATATTTATAAATCACATATTTCATAATTGACTTGTATCCAGGATATACAAATAACTAAAAAACATTTCTATTTTCAGAAATCCTTTCTGGTGCTTCTGGTCCACAGGAGCCCCTCTCTGTCTGAATACTTCCAGCCATGGCTGTTCATGCCACTCTGATACTCATTGACAAGAGGCACAGTGGTGTAATTTACAAAAACGTACTTGCTTTTAAATCTTTTGAATCTTAGCCTCCATCTTTCAACTGGAGATAAAAATATCTGCTCTGTCTACGTCATGGCTTTACTTTAGGCTCAAATAAGATTATGTGTATGGGAGAGCTATGTAATATGCCAGTACTATATAAGTACAAAGTCTCCTCTTCTTCATCACCATCATCATTACCATCATCACTACTACCACCATCATCATCATTACTACCACTATCACCACCACCTCCATAATCATTATCATCATAATAACTACCACCACCACCATCATCATCACCACCTCCATACTCATCACTACCACCATCACCATCACCATCACCACCGCCACCACCATTGCTATCACCAACATCACTGCAACCACTACATCCATCATCATCGTCATCACCATCACCTCCACATCTAAGACATCATCATAACACACAAAGGATTGTTAGGACGTGGGCACTCATTGAATTCACTAGCTACTGCCTGACTTGCTGTGTAATGGAAATTTGTGTCAGGCCTTTCTTTGAGGAAAGTGGTTATATATAGCAGTTGCCCCAAAACAAGGAGTGGATAACCCCTCTGCCCCACATACCCTTGGCCAGGGCCTTGGAGAAAGGAGAATTCAAAATTAGCCAGCCAAGTTTCCGCGTATATCACTGTAAGCCCCAGCATACTCAGTCAGCTGCTGAGTAGCAGACTGAAAATTCATGCCTGCCAACTTGTCATTTCTCAAAATTTCTGAGTTATTTATACTGCAGAAGTCTGAGATTTGAGTCTCTAGTTTCCTGGGATGTAGGAGAAATTGACACAATGCTCTTCTAGAAATTCCCAACCAAAAGTGGATGGTAATAAGGTTTCTAATATTCTGCCCTACTGAATTCCTCCAATCTGATTCCACCCACCTAAATTAGTCTTCAGTCACCACTGAACCCCACCCTCAGGGTACCCCTGCATCAGAGTCAGGAATGTCTACCCCATTATTGTGTCTGCTTATGGAACCTTGTAAGTCCTTGCCCCAGTCCCATCTGTTTCTAGAAGTCTGCCTGGTTTTTCCCAGCCCACAATGATTGACAGCAGCTTTCTCTCAACAACATCTCAGGTCTTAGCTCTTGAGAAGAGTAACCTCAGTCTAAGTGATCTTGTCCAGCCTGTGAGCTTATGTTCCAGCATTCTCCCTTGGGTTCATTGCTGAGCCAGATACAGCTTAGGTATACAGTAAATACCTGCTGATAATAACTGACAATAAAAATGCAGGATGCTTAGTGAGGTCAGGTGGAATAAGTATCAGGACAATTTGCTAGCTTATAGGGCCTGTAAGAAAGGAAAGAGGAAAACCCTCACCCTTCAGCACAAGTGATAAGTCTCAAAAATGAGCAACTGGACATCTTACAGACTAGTCCTCAAGTCCTGGTTGCCTGAAATCAGGCTCCAGATATTTCTCTACTTTAAGACTTTAGCAAGCTTACCTTGGAGGCAGGGTTAGACACCTTTAAAACACGCTGCCCAGCATCGATGGCCATGGTCCTCCTTGGTGTTCTTCAGCCTACCTGAGAACTCCGGCTGCTCAGCCCTGGCTGCCATGGGCCCTCAGGCTGCTCCCTTGTCCTCTGTACTCAGAGCCGTCCACATCTTGGCTGGCTGATGAGCCCTGAGGCAGGAGCTCTGCTGGTTCCTGCACAGCCCAGGCCTGGCTTTGGCGCCTGGCCTATCCTCCACCGTATTTGCTCTCAATCCAAGTTGTGCATCCAGCCTCACTTCTCCCATCCATCAATTTCTGTGGAACTCTTTGCTACAACCAGTATAGATGAAAACACTCATTTTTCTCCACATTGTGTTTGAGGCCAGTAATATAGCGACAGTATCTCTAACTGACATTTACTGAGCACTTATTATTTGCCAAGAACTCTTGCAAACATTTTATATGTGGTCACCCCTTTAAGTATTACAACAACCTGATGAGGCAGGCAGGTGGGTGCTAGTATATTCCCTGATGAGTTAAATAACGAGCTCAAGGTCCCACTTCTGGGAAGCGGCAGAGCCTGAACCCATTCTGCATTCCCAACCTCTCTGCTATCCTGCCTCCACAGGACACCACGTACAGTGAGGAACGCTTCTTTTCCGACCCCAACAATCCCTGTTTTCTTAACGTCTCCTCTGCCTTTGCTCCTTCATCTTCCTATTCACAAACAACTTGTCTGGTAAAGAAATCCTCAAATTTGGCATCAGAATTTCTTCTTTCTGGCAGTAGACGTATTTGTTTTACCTCTCCCCAAACAAAAGTATGTTTGTTTCCCTTTGTTACAATTATCGAGAAATAAATTACTTAGCAACTAAATGGCCAGGCCAGGGATGAAGAGTCAATTCCACTGTCCGCTCTCCACCCACAAGGAGAGGCTCTTGTAGAAGTTCGCGACTGACTTAATTCAGGGAGGAGAAGGGAGGACGTTGCCCAGTGGGTTGCGCGTCCATTTGTTTTTTGGGAATCAAGGCCTGTGGAGAGTGCGCTCAAGGTCGTATTCATACTCACTCTCCCTCTCTCTCAATATCCTCAAGGAGCCTACGACACTGCAGGCTCATGTTTAAATGTAGATTTATTCATGCTACTCTTCTCAAAACTTCCAGTAAACCCCTCTCTCGGCATTGCCTATTGCATTCACGAACATTCAGCTGCCTTAAGCGTGGTTCCCACACATTCCTATCACATTCCCAGCTCACTCCAACCACTTCACCTTTGCTTACAAGGCTCTTCCTGCCTGGAATGTTCTCCCTCCCTCCCCTCTGCTCACAGAAATCCATCCTCCAAGGCCAGCCCCACCTCCCCATGGAGACTTTCCGACCCCTGAGGCCTGAAGGAGAACTCCCTGCTCTGCGTTCCTACCTCACGAAGTCTGTGCTACCAAAGTCAGCACTTAATTCTACGCCATCATCCATTGCCTCACATATGTCTTCTCAACTCGTCTGGGGGGAGAAATCACGAGTCTCATATTTCTGTATCTGTCTGATACTTCTATATCTGCCACAGTGTCTGAGACAGGATGGAGAACATAGTTAAGGCGATAAACACAGTGGGCTGGTTGATGGAAACTGGAGATGTCCCTGGGCTCTGCTCTACCTCCCAAGCTGGTGTCAAAATGACAATGTACAGGCCAGAGTCACAGATCCTACTGGCCCCACTCAGCATCTCTTCCCCAGACCTCACTCTGTGAGCCTTAGCGAGTTGGGCTCATGGCTTCTCCACCTGAGCATGTTCTGGGCACACAAACACACTTGTCAGCGGAACAACTGTGAAATCCTCCCAAATTATCCAGCATTCCTCTCTCCAGATCTGTAAGCTGTCACAATCTCAAGAAGAGGTATATTTGTCACAGCATCAGCTCGGGGTCCAGGAATCTATAATTTCTGCATTTTCTAAAAACTTTTAGGGTCATAGTCTCTCCCACAGGAACTTCTGAACGGCTCTCCACTCAGCAAAGCCTACTTCTTTTATTATTTCTCCTCAGTAAACAGTCACTCTGAGGAAAATTCAAAAGCACCATTTTCTTCCCCTCCGATATAAGCACCAAGGCTCAATTTCTGTTTCTTTCCTTTATCCTGCTTTACAGAAGGTGTGTGGATTTTTTCTCCCCTCTTATATCCCAAAGAAAGAATTGCTGATCCCTGAAAACCCAAGGATATCGAAACACGATCTTTTGTGCACTTATTATTTCCAATGACTATTATGTGAAGGATGTATCCTCAAGTTACAGGGATTAACATAAAATCAAAGCTGCGGGAAAAAGGTTTGGTGGTTCCTAGGCATTCAAGCACATCCCAGCGCCAGATGAGACACACACGTTTTTCAACTTGCAGTCTCAACTCCATGATAATCTCCAGGCAACCAAAGCCAGCTGCTTAGCAACACAAGCCGGAGGATCAGCTTGTGCGTCTCTATTAAAGAGCAGCTCTTGCCTGGTGGTAAGCACAGGTCTGTGCCAGAGGCACCCTGGCCAGCCAGCTGCTGGGCAGAGATGAGCCACATGGGCTGGAGGTGAAGGCAGCCCAAGAGGAAGGGTTTCATGAAGACAGTCTGCGGGAAGGGGATGGGCAGCAGGTTGTCCAGAACTTAAAGGAGAAATTAACAATGAGGCACAGCTTACAACTCTGGGGAGGACACTGAACCTCCTCTGGGGAGCTCTGAACACTTCCTTGTACTTAACTTCTTACTCCTCTGTCTCCCTTTCTAGATGCTGCGCCCCTTGAGGGTGCAAGGGGGCTTGGCTTTAGAAAGGTCTCAAAGTCAATGAACGAGTGGCTCAGTCAGTACAAAGAATTTTGGGGCCTCTAGTCCAGCTCTTTTCCACTGAATCACACTAAATATACTAGGACAGCTAACAGGGACTCATGAAACCATCATCTGACAGATTTTTATAGAGCTCAAGCTTTCCCAGTTGCTGTGAGGGACAGAAACAAGAACATAGGACCAGAGAGCATGTGGTGATTGCGACCTAGGATACCCGGGATGGAGAGCCGCCTCCACCACTGACCAGCTCTGAAACTGTGAGAAAAGGGGTTCCCGGGCCTCATCTATGAAAGAAGGATAATAGTACCTGCCTTGTTCACCCCTGGGTTGTCGTGAGGAGCAAATGAGAAAATGGGTGGCTGGAGGAAGTTTTGCCTCTCTGTGGGGCTGTTGCATTAATACTATGATAAATCAAGATACCTGCCCTAAGAAGGTGCTCAACTGGATGGAGAGAGAGACCAATGCATGACACAAGGTGAAACAGTAAACAGGTGCAGGGAAAAGCTGCAGGAAAAGGGAATCCAGAGACTGCAGTCTCTTCTTCCTGTTGCCCAGTTTACTAACCTCTTGCCTGAAAGCTGGGCAATGGGAAGTATAGGAAAAGCAATTCACACTAATCCAGAGGGGTCCTCGGGGACAGCTCCTCTGTAGTAAAGGTCTTAACTGGTCTGAGTCCTGAACCAATTCTGTGGATTTTAATTATCCAGGCTACAGCAATCCCCCAGAGTGAGAGACATCCTCAAACGATGTCATCAGAGAGACACTCATGCCATCTCCACTCTAGATCTTTCAACTTAACCTCCCAGAGGAGCATCAGCTCATTAGCAACCACATTCACACCACGAAGCACCTTATGAAACTAAAGTCCCAAGGAGGAAAAATTCCCCTATGCAGAAGGAGCTTGATTTTGAGATCTCAGAGCACCCGTCCAGCGGTCATCTCATTTGAACCTTAGTTCATTTTCCCTATATAAGGGCACATGTGAATATATTTTATTTATAATTATAATTCTCTCCCCACTACTAAACGCAATATCAAAAACCATCTAGATATCAGTTAACCGCCTCCATTTATTATACAGCCAAATGAATTCAGTCCAAGGCAATAACTAGGTAGGAGCCCTTTCTGTGAGCCAGCAGGCATCACACCAGGAGGAGATAGGAAAATGAAGACATCACCAGGTCTCCCCTCACCGGCCTCACAGAAGGGCTAGGGCCCAGTGGTGATATATAACTCCACCTTTGCTGCAGAAGGACACGTGGGGAAAGAGAGGTTTGATCAGCATATATGGGTAACTGGATGAGGCTGCTCACAGCCAGAGACGATGGGCCCAGGGGCTCCAGCCACCAGGACCACCCTGTCAAGTTACCCCAGCTCCGCCACTTCTTACCTATATAAACTTGGGCAAGTGACCCAACCACTCTGTGACCGAGTTTCTTAATCTAGAAAATAAGGATAATAGCAAAGAACTCATTGCCTTGTTTGTGAGTAACAAACAAGCTGACACGTGCAACGCTTATAAAACAGCGCCTGGCACAGAATAAGTGCTCGGTTAAGGTGAACAATGATCATTTTTCCCCCA
This sequence comes from Equus quagga, assembly GCF_021613505.1. Taxonomy (NCBI): domain Eukaryota; kingdom Metazoa; phylum Chordata; class Mammalia; order Perissodactyla; family Equidae; genus Equus; species Equus quagga. The sequence goes on from NC_060271.1 coordinate 101,117,976, forward strand.
TCTTTTCTTTTAAGAGGGCCTTGTTAACTCCTTTTACGCAACTATACTTATTCATTTTTATTTTTTGTGACCCTTATTTCTATGATCCTTGACTGTTTCTCTCAGACGCTGTAGGAATCCCAGCAGCTCCAGCTCCACGTACATGTCCGCTGGGTGGCAAGTGTCCTTTCCACGAGAACTCAGGAGTTCCACTAGGGTTGTGCTATGTAAAATACCACGCCCACAACACCTTTATTTGGCCTATCTTCTTCAGTCTCTTTGGGTTCATTGAAGACCTCTGCCTGATCAATTTATTTCTATTTTGTGACAATATTTTTAGGTAAATTTTTTAGGGCAGGGGTCACTTCTAGACATCCTTGCATCCCGCTTGTGTCTTACAGAGCTCTTGGGCTCTCATCTCATAGGCTCAGCTCAGCAGGGAGAGCTGAGAACCTGGCTGGTTGGTGGAAATGCCTGCAGGCCTGTGCATGGGAAGGGGCAGGCGCTGGGGGTGGAGGAGGGAGTGGGGGATGGCAATTATTTGGCTGATTTTTTTAAAAACAACTTTGTTGAGATATAATTCGCATACCACAAATTCATTCATTTAAAGTGTACAATTCAATGGTTTCTAGTATATTCATAGATACATGCACAGTCAGTTTTAGAACACTTTCATCACCTCTAAAAGAAACCTCTTATCCTTTAGGTGTCACCCCCCCTAATCCTCTGATTTCCCACCCCCAGTCCTAGGCAACTACTAATCTACTTTCTGTCTCTATAGTTTTCCCTGTTTTGGACATTTCATATGAGTGGAATCATAACACATGGTCTCTTGTGTCTGCCTTCTTTTACTGACTACAATATTTTCAAGGTTCATCCGTGTTGTAGCATCTATCAGTACTTCATTCCTTTTGATGGCTCAATAATATTCTCTTGTGTGGCTTTTCCTCATTTCACTTATCTATTCAACAGTTGATGGACATTTGGGTTGTCTCTGCTATCATGAAGAATTCTGCTAAGAACATTCACGTACAAGTTCCTGTGTGGACACATGTTTTCATTTCTCTTGGGAATATACCTAGGCGTGGAATTGCCGGGTCATATGGTAACTCTACGTTTAATCGTTTGAGGGACTGCCAGGCTGTTTTCCAAAGCAGCTGCCCCATTTTACCTTTGCATATTGAATGGACAGTTAGAAAACCTAAAGCTGAGGCCTCAGTGCACACGCCTTCATCCTCTCAATTTTTCCCCTCAAGCTGATGTCACTTTCCTTTCCTCCTTGAGACCTTAAGAACAAAGTTTTTCTCTTGTCAAAGAGAAACTTGATTGTGAGACTGTTCAGACCCTGCTTGAACATTGAAGAGTAAAGCTGTGTCCTTACATTCCAGTGGGGCTACTAGTTCTTGCCCTACCCACCTTGGGGCTGCAGGAGACTAAGATGACAGGGGTGTCTCTGTACTGGTTGGGCCCACCATGCATGCACGTAGACACAGAGCCCAAGGTCACTCAGCACCTAGCAGGGTCAGGAGGGGAGGAACCAGTTCTTGCTCCCAAGGCCCTTCCTCTTCTGCTGTTCCGGTGTCTTCCCACCACCCACCCATCTCCTTTCCAAACCTAATGGAAGCACTGGTGCCTGCTGTACAGTGCAGACGTCACACACGTGTTTGTTTACCTCTTCTAGACAGGTCCTCACATTTATTTCCTTCTTTCATTTGTCACAATGGACGCCAGGCATGCCGTGGCCTATGTCCTGTGTTGTTTACTGTGCTCTTCTCCAGGCCCCACTCTACAGCCTGGATTTAAAAAAGAAGGGTGGTTCTTAACAACGATCTGTGTTCTCTTCCTCAGCTTGGCCACGGCCTTTGCCTCCTCGTGGCCTTCCCCACCCCACATTTTCTCCGTGTTCTCCAAAGCGTGAGCCAAACAGCACTGAGCACCCCACGGGTGCTGCCTTGCCATGGGAAAGAGATACAGGAGGACAGGCACAGGCTCCCTCCTGGAGGAGGAGGTCCCCATATTCAGGCCGAAACGAGGCATAAACACACATTTCAGGGGAAAGGCAGCAAATCAAGCGAGCCTGGAGGGTAGAAGGCAAACACCTTCTTGTACACTGGCTTTCCTGTGGTCTCCCCCGCCAGGTAATTTGGATCACATGCTTTGGAAAGGAAGAGGCTCTCCGAGGCCAAGCCAGTGTGCGAGGATACAGCTCGGCCCGCCCACACCTGGTCTTCCCAGCTGAACTGAAGCCGACAATCGTCTGCCAGCTTCATTCGCCTGATGGGCTCTCTGCGCTGCTTCAGCCATGAGCCCAAGCCACCATTTCCTTTCTCCTCTGTCCTCCCACCTCCCTCCCTTCTCTCCCACCCATGATGTTCTTTTGTTTTTGATTAAACTAAAGTGAAACCAGCTGTTTCCATATAACAACCCTGATTTACACAAACTTTCTTATCAAGCCAAGAAGGGGCTGGCTTCTGGCCTAACTATCCTGACACACTCTCTGGGTGGCTGTCCGTCCCAGCTGTGATACGCTGGCCATTGCCATATCCAACCAGCTCCTCCCGGGTGAGCACCTCTAGGCCCCTGAGGCAGCTTGTGCTTTCCTCACTCTACACCCTCTAGCCAGCCCCAGCCCCTCCTCTCTAGCCCAGCCCATGTTTCTAATCCACAGAAGCCTTCCTCTTGGCGTTGGCCCACACTGACCCATCCCATGTACCATCGGTACCACTCCCTCTGGCATTCCTTTTCATCTGCCTGTGACATCTCTTGAATAGCTACCTTTTTATATTATTTCCATCATAAACACTATGCAAGATTAAAGAAAATCTGGCAAATTAAACACATGTGGAAGAAAAATCATTTAAACTCTAGCATCCAAACACAACACTGTTAGTATTTTGCAGTATTTCCTCTCAGGGGGAGTGTGTGTGTATTCACATCACAGATAGTGCATTGTTGTTAAATTTTCAGTTCTGCACCTCCCATATTTCTATTTAGAAAGGAAGCTCCTTGAAGACAAGGACTGGTTGACAAGAAAGTAGGACAAAACTCAGGCACTGAAAGGAGCTAGGAGATCTCCCAGCCCCTGAGATGCTCTGTATAACACAGTCTGTTCTCTGGGCTTCCGCAGAACACAGACAAACCCGTGGGACAGGCTCTGAGGAGGTGTGCTGTCCCGCTCTCTCCCCACGGCCCTCCTAGATGCCTCGCCCCTCAGCCTTCCCCAGTCCCGGCCTGGGGGACTCAGCCGGCAATAAACCTGGTCCATGAATAATAATTCCTATATGTGCCTTTGGTTTCCAGCTGGTGAACAGGTTATTTTACTGTACACAACCACGAAAGCTTCAGGAGTTTGGGCTGAATTTGAATCATCTGGTTTTAAAGTAACTACAGAAACCTAAAAATTATTTATATGGTGATTTTCTCTCCTCCACTTGCATTTATTGTCTGAACCCTTTTCTGGCCCTCAATCCTATGTGGTCTTTTATGGTCGTCATCCAAGTACGTGTGTTTGCCCACACGGGCCACAAAAAGGACAACAATAACAGCTACCTTCCTCTTGACTCTTTATAACAAGTCTGGATGCTTCTAGACTCTGGTTCCGTTATCCTCCACGGTCTTTGCAATATGTTAGTTGAATAGTAGAGGCTTAATCTCAAATGTGTATTATTGATAACACTGTTTGGTGCAATGATCAGAACTTAACTAAAAATAACTGAGTTCTAATTTTGAAAGAGAAGTTAGAGTAAAGCACTGTTAGACACTGGACAATAAGAGAGAAAGATAAACCCCACCTTACAAAATCGCCACGCACGGTGGGGAGGGAAATGCGCCACCCACCCCTTCTACAACTAACATACAAGGTTTTATCTACAATATTAAGTAAATTTATGAATAATCAGACACTCTAATGGGGTTTTAGTGTGTTTGCAGAGTATGCTCTTTTAAAAGCATATCCTGGAGAGATCAGAGTATCTAGGATTCTCGATTTGGCTAAGAAATACTCAATATAAGAGGATGTGAATTTGCCCATATAAAACATTATTACTGAAGACTTACTTTTGTCAAGTAAGAAATTTCCTCAATGCAAATTGAAGAAAACAATTGCTCTCTCCTCTCATAAGAACACTACAACCTAGATAACTTCAAAGAAAAAGTAAGTAACGACAGAAAAGATTAACACGAAACCCACACGATACCAGATCAGTCCTTCTCTGTGTCTACAGAATTCCTTCTCAACATGGCCATCTCTTCTCACGTGAGCCCCAGAACCACCCTAAACTCTCCAGGTTCTGCCGTCTTGTCACAGTAAGTGGTAAACTCCCTTAGACAAATCCAGAAACTGGTCGTACTTTTTCTAGCTGATAATATTCTGTTCTCAGAGCGTGTGGATGCTACAGAAGTCACCATGGGGGGGACACACCCTTCTGAGTTCTCCCAGGTTTCTTTAGTCCACCCACGTCTCTTGCCATTTTCCCCTTGAGACCAAGGGCACACATAACTGAATCACACCAAAACAAGGCCATGACTTGGCCCCACCAGCACCACGCTCTGCCGAGCTAACTGGCAAACAGGGAAAAGACTGTGTGGGATGGTGAAACTTTGGGGAGACTTGAAAACCTACATCAATCCCTAGGAGGCTCCATCGCCTTTCATTTGCTCTTTGTTCCCTCTTCAGGTCGAAAGTACTTGCTCCTAGAAAGGCCCCCAGGGATCCTAACTCTCTAATGATGAAGGGCTGAGTTCTTTCGGGTTCACTGGAGCTTTAGTGAATTCTGAAATATTCAGACAAAACAGCCAATTCCCAAACCTATGAATATTTAAAATCTTTCTTCTTGCAAATTCATGCCATGGATCTTAAAGATGGGCTTAGAAGCTAACAACAGATGTGCTGGATGAATGCTTTTTAAAAATCTATTTCTCTTAAAAAACAAAACAAAAAATCAAACCTCTCCTCGGGCTGAAAGAACGGCACGCCCTGCTCCTCCATTATTTGAACTTATTTTGCACACAATTTCAGGTACAGGAACAGAACAAAAATCTCTTCTCTAAAACACCCCATGGTAAATCCTAGCAAAAGGATACTTTTTTTAGTGGCTTATATGGGAAAATAAAAATTTGTGGAGGGAAGACCAAGAAAAAGTTCTCTGTTGGGTCTGCATGTGTAATCCCCAAGAGCTGGGTGCTCCTGGATAACTATGCATGGTATTCATTCCTTCCTGTATATGCCCAGCCAATAAAAGCAACACTTGATTAATCTGCCATCAATGAAAGACCCTATGGACTCTTAAAAAATTCCTAATCTGATTATGGCTCATTGACTTTAACATGGAAATGAGAATAATATTTGCTGTTGAGAGTCATAGGCCCTCCTCTCAGTTAATGCTAAAACCAGAACTTTGTAAAGTGGGTCACTCAGCCAAGCAGCCTCACTTTACAAATGAGGAACCAAGGCCCAGAGAGAGGAGATGGCTCGCCCAAGGTCACATCATTAGTACTGGCAGAAGCAGAACTCCTTGCTCACAGTGCTGTTTACACTGTATTTAGTGAACTGTGTTCTCTTTTTGACAAAAGAGTAGTTCAGAGATGCTAAATTAGGGTGAGAAAGACTGTTGCTACCGTAACCCATGAAGGATGCTTTAAGACCCCAGAATTGCTTAGCTTGAGAAAAGGAAAGCTGTAGGAGAAGACAAAAGCTGCTTTTTATTCTCTGACGGGCTGTCAGTGTGGAGAACACGACAGATTTACTCTGTAGAGCTCCAGGGGATTGACCAAAGCCTGCAAGAGTGAAAGCTATGGACAAGCAGGGTCCTGATCAGCCCCCAGGAGAAGTTTCTAACATGAAGGCGCATGCCACAAGGCACGGGCAGCACACTGTTCAGTGGGGCAGCAAGCCCACAAACTAGGCTCTTCATACATATGCCTGGTATGAATAGGGAGAGAATGTTGGCACCCAGAGCCTTGATTATTAACCAGCCAGAAATAATATAAAAGGGAATTCTCTTTTGGGTGGGAGTTTGAACCAGATTAGCAGATCTTAAACATTGATGGTTGACAGTTAGAATCTCTGGGAATGCTGTCAAATACAGATTACTGAAACCAATGGGTGGAAGTTGGCCTGGAAATAGGTAATTTAAAAGAAAAAATACATACTCTATGATTTCAATGATTCTATAAATAGAGATCCACTGAAAAGGGTCAGTGGCTGTCATACTTTTGGCCATGACCCACAGTATGGAAAACATTTTTGCATGGAAACTCAGGATACACACATACTAACATAACTGAAACAGAAGTTTCACAAAACAATTGTTGCCCCTACTGCAAATGATGCACTTTGATATTTTCTATTTCGTTTAGTTTTTTTTTTTTTAAGTTGGTTAAGAATCATTAAATTTGTTTCACAACCAACTCAGTGGTCATTTTGGAAAAATACTGAACTATATAATGTCCAAGGACCCACAAAACAGACAGTAAAGGTAAGAAAAAGAGAGGGTGCCCACAGAAAAAAAAGGAACCATGGGTTTAGATTCTCTTGGCGTTTTGCATGTGGTTTGGTTGTTTTAGGTCCAGATGAGAAAGGACCAAGCAGAACCTTGAAGGGAGCATCCATACAGAAAACAAATATTCAAAGAAGAGGTTGCTGTAATTAAAAAACATCACAGGCAGGCAGTTACTGAATCCTTTAGAAGCAAAACATTTGAGCAAACCTTCATGTACGTGAGTTATCGTCCCTTGGAGAGCTTTGGAGAGCAAAAACGAGACTAATCTCTGCAGCTTAATTATGCTAGCAACTGAAAGGGTGTTTTCTTCCTTTGCATCTGCATTATTATTTGAAGAAAATAGCTGTTAATTAAAAACATCGCAAAACTTGTCCAGAGACGTATAATGAAGGAGGATGCTGTGGCCCCAGCTTGGTAGAAGGGCTTGGGGGCCAGTAGACATCCTTTCCATTTAAGTTGAGCTCTTCAAGGTCAGCTGAGGGTACGCAGATATCTCACACCATTCAGAGAAAGAAGGAAGTTGCATGCCTTTCTCACCCATTTCTCTGCTGGTATGTCAACCTCATGATTCAGGTCTTCCTGATACCCCAATTACCAAAACATAGAGTAGGGGACAGCCCAGAGCAGGGTTTCTCACACTTTATTGTGCACGTGCATCTCCTGGATCTTGTTAAGATGCAGCTTCTGAGTAGGTCTAGGGTGGGGTCTGAGAATCTACATTTCTAATCAGGTCCCAGGTGATGCCCACGTTACTAGTACCCAGATCACACTTTGAGTAGCAAGGACCTAGACTTTGGAGCCAAGTATATTGGGCTTTGAATCCCTACTCTGGCACTTCCTATATGCAATACCTTTGGAAAACATTTTTAATAACCTTTATTGGGGTGGGGTGGGGATGTCTGTTTATAATAGTAATGTAAAAAAGGGCAAATTATTTCACCTCTCTGAGCTCAGTCTCCTCTGTAAGCAGAAAATAACAACCCCCGTCTTTGGCGGGTGGAGGGGGTATTGAAAGCTATCACTCACGCTCTCTCCTCCCCTACAGTCCTGAAACTGGGGTCTCCCCGCACTGTCCACTCCTTCACTGCCCTTTCTTTCTAGTCAATTCAGTGCACTCTGGCCTCTGGCCTTAACTTTTCCTTGAGAGTGCTCTCCCCAAGGACACCAGGGTCTAACAGGTGCTGCTGTTCGGTTCTCGTTTTGATCCCTTTGAACACCTGAAACTGTTAACTACCCCTTTGTCCTTAAAATGCTCTTTGGTTTGGGGACCAGCCCCCACCCCCAGGTCTTCCTCCTGCTCCCCTGGTCAGTCCTCCTCCACCTGCTCTGTAGTTTCTTCCTCTGCACGACCCATGCATCTGGGGCTTCCTCAGGCTCTGTCCTTGGCTCAGCTTTCTGCCAGATTCTTTCTACACACACTTCCTTCACCGTCACAGCATCAGGATTCTCCAAATGTTAACAATCCCCAAATCGAGATCGACAGCAGAGAACACTGTTCCAAGTGAATTACACTTTGCTACACATGGAGAGAAAACTGCATCCACGAATGGCTCTCGGCATTGTTAACGATTTCTACCCAGGAAGAAAAGTACTAGGCTCCAATAAGTTTGTGGGTCACAAATAAAATCTCAGTAAATTTTGCCTAAGATGGGGAGGGGGGGTGATTTTTGTTTTTCTAGGACTTGAATAGACACCCAAGTTTTGGCTGGCCTGCATTATCAGGAAAGTGCTGGAATTATCATGGATGAGAGGTACATACTGTATTGCCCTGTAACAGGTCTGTTTATATTTCTGGCTCCTCTCCCTGACTATACATGAAACACCTGGACAGCAGGGACAACGTCTGCAAGTTATATCCCCAGAAGCCCAGGACTGTGCTCAATATGTTAGAGTTGTTCAACTGAGTCAGTAGATGGACAAGTGGACAGAAAAACTGGCCTACTGATGCTGAAGTAGATCTGAAAACTGGGGTTGGAGAGATTAGGCTGGGCCTCAAAGACTTTAATGAGAACTGGATCACCAGACCCAGTGCGCCACTTTGTGTCTGACCGTACCTTCTCCTTATACAAAGCGTTCACAGGCTCTGTCTTACATCTCCATAAATCTCAGGCTTAGAGAAGACATATGATGTGGGTACCCGTCTAGCTTCCTCATTAAGTTAAGAGGCTCCTGAGCACCAATTCCATACATTTCAATAATGTCGCCGTGTCACTGCCGGGTCCCCAGAGTGGCCCAGTGAGGTGTGGGCTTGAACTTCATCAGGACACTCATTCTGGGCTCTGGTGTGGGTCGGCTGGTGGCCACACCAGTCTTCCAGGCAGCAGACTGCAAATGTACACATGGCCCCTTTCCAGATACCTGAGCTAAGCAAGTCTGTTTTGTCATTTCCAAACCCTCCATCTCACAGACTTTTCTCTTCAAAGCTTTTTCTTTGAAATCTACTCTGTGTTAGAAGACTTCAAGTTCCACCTGGCTGGAGCCAGGGGCCCAGAATGGGTCCTGGCTGCTCCAGAGGTGGTTTCTAATGAGATATGCTTCTCAGGTGCATTTCTGAGGCCACTCCGTGCCACCTGCAAAGTCTGTCTCTCACTGTCCCCAGGGACAGCCTCTTGAATTCTCACCACTGCCAGGAGCTGTCAGACGCCTTCTCCCACGACAAAGGCTGGTGCTGTGAGCTTCAACCCTCTGCAATCAGGGACCTGCAGCGTGTGGCATAACCCCTGGCCCCGCAATCAGCAGGAAGCAACAGTCCCAAGGCAAAGCGCCCCTCCTCCACCAACTGAAGGCAGAACAGCCCCAGGGTGATGGGGGTGATGGCTGGATGTGATTTCCTTCCTCTCTTAACCTCCTTGCACCGGGAGCCCACCCAGAGGGCAATACTGCTGCCCTGCAGCTGGAGGGGGTCAGGGGTTATGGGGCTTCCAACTGTCACGGACTAGCCGTGTGGGGCTTCAGGCAGGACCCTTAGCCCTCATCTCATCCATGTCACAGACTAACACCTTCTCTCTCTTTCAGAGTGTTGTAAAGACCCAGTGAGATTATGACTTTGGAAAATGCTGGCTTTCATTACTGGTATTTTTCTTATTGCCATGACCAATATGCCCGCTGGTGAGAAGCCACTCTAGGGAAGAGAGAAGGCCCCGAAACACTCACTCCCTTAAACTCAGTTACCAAAAGCTTCGGGCAATATTCTCCCAGCTCCCTGGCAAACTAAACATTCTCTATTTTTCTTTAGTCTTTTTGTCAACACCCCTGCCTGTGACCATGGCACCACACTGTCTCCAGTCCTTGAAGCCAGAGGACATTCGCAGTCCAGTATCCTTTGGCCTGGAGCATTCCTGAAGTCTCAGAAAATGGACTGACAGAGACTCTGAGTGGTCATCTAATCCATCCATCCTTCTGCCTTCAGGCAGGGCTTACAAAGAATATTCTTAAAGCAACTTCTCATCTGGTCTCCAGGGTTTAGGGCAAATGAGACCACGTGCAGCCCAGGAGCATGGCCTCCCTGAATGTGGAACGTCACAGCTACTTCAAGCCACATTTGGGATCTGTTGACCCATCATCCCAAGAGACTGCCACACTTGGCCTGCATAATGCAGCGCTTCTGAACAGGCTTGAAACGCCAAGCACCTAGCACCGTGCAGCATTGTCCACTCGACGGCCTCGTTCCTCAGTGAGTCATTTGTTGAGAAATGTTGTAGAGGGTTGCATAGTGGTGGGGCTCAGAAGGTGTTTAGAGGAAAAAGACACAGCTTCTTTGTTTGTTGTAAATAACCCATATCTTCCTAATGTTGATCCATAGGCATTTTTCCCTGGATTCTAGTCAGAGGAAAACTACAAAGAAAATTCCTTTAGGCTGAAAATGTCAAAGGTCAGTATCTCTTGGGCAGAGGCATGATAACCAGGCCTTTGCTTAAGTTAGAACAACGGTGCACAGTTGTGAGCTGCTCACAGCGATCAGCTCAGCTCTCCAGCACTGAAAATATTCCCTCATGAATGGTGGCTCCCGTTTTTTATTTGTGGTTTTTATTAGGCCATCACTTCTTGTCCTAGTTCCCATTCTCTAATTGCCCACTCCTCTTCTACAGATGCATGACCCTCAACAAGCCCCCTGAGCATGCAGTCCTCACAGGCCTTCACGCCGCATGGTTTGCCACGCCACGGAATTCAGTGTGTATTCCTGTCCAGCAGCTCTCCGGGACTACTCGCTGCCCTCTGTCCACCCTGCAGCTCCAACCCCCAAGCCCCGACTGTGTTCTCACCCACCCTCGGAACCGTCTCTCCTCCCCTTCATCACCGCCCCTCCCTCCTCCAACAGGCGGGAAGGAGAAGAAGAATGGAGCTAGGGTTCACTGAGCACCTGCTGTGTGCAAGCCATCATGCTAGGCTCTTCAACACACATCACGTCACTTAAAGCTCATAATCACTTTACTGAGAAAGGGGAAAGAAGGTGAGGCTCTGGCATATAAAGAAACTCACCCAAAGACCCTGAGCTAACAAGCGGAAGAGTCAGGATTGGACCCGCAGCCTGCCCCTGTGTTAAGATGCTCCCCATTGAACCCAAATGCAGCACTAGAATAGAGACAGCATTTGTGGATACACGATTGTCTCCTCTCTGGATGGCACAGCCTTTTGGGGCAGGGTCCCTGTTTTGCACGTTCTGGATTCCTCACCACCTCTTCCTCCCACTTCCCAGTTACTCCTAGGCCCAGAACGGTGCACACAGCTGTCAAGACCCCAGAATAGCAGGTTTGCAGTGACAATGGCCTTCAGAGACTGTTTTATGGTGAGGCTCCAGTCGTGCGTGGTGACATTTTTCTTTTAAACAGTAACTTAGCAGCGGCATTCCTAGAATCATTAACTACAAATGGAACTTAGGAGCGATTATTCTTCGGTGTTCTGTTTTGCTTTGCTTTTTAAGTACTTAGTAGCGTGAGTTTAGGTGCGCTGCTCACACATTCCTGGGCACTCAGCTGGGGGTGAGTTTACTGGAAGGGCCGTTTACAGCAATGCCCCTCTACCACTTCTACCTTGCACAGAAGCAGAAGTGTGAGGCTGGTTCTATTTGAGGGAGAAGGCAGCAGACCGTCTCCATGGCAACCCCAAGCAGCATGTGGAAGAGGAGCCTGAAGAAAATTTGGGGAAGACTGAGTTGTGGTCTGTCCCACCTTATCACGGGCAGTGGCTTGGAATGCTTGCCTGAAAGAAGGAGACAGGCATGGTGACCTGGAGGGGACGGTCCAGGAACAAATCCAACAAGCACCACACGACTGACCCCCGTGATGGCTTTTCTAAATGCTTCACTGTGGAATGTCAACCTTGCCAGGGAAGTGTGTGTGTGTGTGTGTGTGTGAGAGAGAGAGAGAGAGAGAGAGAAAGAGAGAGAGAGAGAGAGAGAGAGAGAGAGAGAGAGAGAGGCAGAGGCAGAGGCAGAGGCAGACACTGAATAATTTAAAACACATTTTCTAGCTTATTTCTCTATGGTTTTATTTGTTTTTGCTGATTTTGTTTGCTTTATTTGCTATTTTACCACTCTTCTAAACTTCAGAGCATTCTTAGCTATGCACTTTAGGAACAATAGGGCCAATATTATTTCAGGAACAGTCCTAACATCCAGCTACAGGCTGGCCGCACCTTACAAGTCTTCCTCGGTATGGAAGCACGACGTTTGGGATGGGGCAAATTATGACCCGCAGTATTGGCAAATCTACTGAACTGTCAATATCCACTCTGACAAGAATATGTGCATGCATCCCAGGTCTGTTACCCACCACCCTGTGATCTTTGCCAAGCTCATAAACCAATCAGAGCCTCAGTTTCCTGGGGACGATAATCTTCTTTCATCTCATAATGGCAGTTTGAGTATCAAGTAAGATAATGACTGTGAAAGTGCTTTGAAAAACATAGTATAATCCACAAATGGAAGGGAGCAGTGCTATTATCATCACATCATTAATAAATGCAGGATTTAATGCAACAAAGTTGCATTGCTAATGACAGCATTATTGTAGCAAAATGGTTTGCTGTTTTTCTTCCCTAATCTTTTTCTAAGTTCAAAGAGACAGTGAAAGACAGAAGCCTGCATGGCTGGCTGGCTTCAAGGTCAAAACTCAGTCATGCAATTTTACGTGGCACAAAGAGTGGCCAATTGATTGGACACAGAAATCAGAATGCTAAGTAGAAAGCTGCCTGCCCAGACGACACAGGGCTCAGAGGAAGGTGGAGGGAGGTATGGACTTGGCAGCTGCACAGCCTGCCTACTCCTCTCTCTCCGGGGTTTTGCCTACCCTGGAGGATAATCCTGCCCTCACAAGGAAAGCACAGCAGCACCCTCTCAGGGGTCCTCCACTTTGCCCCAGTGGGTTCTCATTAGCCTCGCTCAGTCTTGTTCCCATCTGGCTGCTGTTGAGAAACCTGTGAGCGTGAGAAGAAAAACAGAACCAGGGCACAGGGAGCGAGGGCTTTTGATGGGAAAGACATCCAGGTCAACGTGTCCTCTCGACCCTCACTGCAAAGACGACATCCCCGAACAGCAGCCTCGGCCCGACTGCGAGCTGAGGAGGAATGCAGAACCTGCAGCCATACCGACCCACTGAGTCAGAATCTGCATCATGACCCAACGCCCAGGTTGCGCCTGTGAAATTCACTTTTGAGAAGCATTGCCTGGTATCCAAGAGAGAGGGAGTGGGGCAGTGGCAGGGGTGAGGACTTCTTGGTAGGGTGTTTGATGAACTGCTCCCACCTGCCTGGACCTGATGCATACGGCAGGCCCTGCATCCTGATCATTTGGTAAGAAGCAGGACCACCAACCAGGGCATGCCAGTTCTCAGCAAGAAGCCAATAGGCTAGATTGACCCCCTCAAATCACAGCTTTCTCCTCCTCCTCATCCAAGACAACCCATGGTCTTGGCCTCTTCGGCACTGTGAGAAATGCGCCTTTCCAGTTTACTAGCGCTTTATCCAAAAGGCATGAGAGGCTGGAGTGGTCACTTCCACTCACACTTCCTTAACACTTGGGAGCAGGCTGCACACAAGGCCTCCGAGCCTAGACTGTGGCGCCCTCCCAGCCTAGACCGTGGCAACCTCCCCTCTCCCAGGTGAGCTGTGCAGTGCCTGGCCTGCAGCGCTGTCCTCCTCCCACGCCAGGGCCCTGGCTGCCTCTTCAGCACTTGTTTCTTCTCAGTGCCTAGGAGTTATCAGCTGTTTGTTTGTCTTCATCCTGTGCCTGGAAAGCGGGCCCATACAGCCAGTCTTGAGACTGGGAAACCGAGGGAAGCAGAGGGAAAACGGAGAGTGAGGGCTACATGACTCGCATGCAGTTCCTCCCCGCTCTGAGGGTGGAATGGCCAAGCCCTTGGGGGTCTTGGTTTCCATCCATTACCCAGTGACCTGCACTCCAGAAACATCTCTAAAGTCTCCTTGTGCTTTCCCTGTCTCCAAAGTGGGGTGACAACTGCCCTCCCCACTTGAGAGGTTTGTAGAGGATGAAATGAAATAGAATCATAGGAAGTGAAAACTGGGAAGGACATGAGAGATCCTTCTGGACCAGGTGTTTTATTTACTAATATGGTCGCAAGTCTCTGGGATTTGCAAAATAGGACCCCATCTAATCAGCACAAGGCTGTGCAGTAGGTACTACTGGGATGCCCATTTCAGGATGAGGCCCAGAGGGTCTGGAGTTTGCTCATGGTCACCCAGGGCGGAAAGTGTCAGAAGGGCGCTGCAATGCCAGGCAGAGAGCTCCACGTCTGTGCTCTGCTTGGCCTCGGAGAGGAGGCCCATGGCAGACCGGGGCCGCGTAGCCAAGCCTCCCACCTGCTTTGGCCCACCGCTCCTTCTCCCAGGACAGAACAGTCCATAGAACAGTAAAGGCCGGGAAGACAGGCTCTGGGGGAAACACATCGGTGACAAGGATCAGCCACACCCTCGCCCGCTGCCTCCGCTGCACGGGAGAAGCCCTCGGGGAAATGTGCTCCACCATGGTCACCTCTCTGTTGGGTCACCAAGTCCAGTCTAGTCTGATTTTTTTTTTTTTAACTCCATAGGAGAATTACTCCCAGAAGCTCTTCAGAAAACACTGAAGGGCCTCAAAGACATTCTTGGCCTCTGAATCCAAATACAAGCTGGTACATTCAAATGTTTCCCCAATATCCAATCGGCCTGCCTCTAATTCCTGAAAGTTTCTCAATAGGGTGCTGATGTATTTCTCCCTCTGCCAACTGCCAGTCTGCTTAAAGCCCTTTTCCTCCCAGGCAGATGCTCCTTGATGTTTAAAGCTTGGTTTTCTTCTCTCTCCGGCTTTATCCTCCATTGCTGACCCAGTCACCTCCACGAACCTGGTCATTTAACCTGTGCCCTCCAGCTGCTTAACTCATCGGATGCCCCTCTGACTGCCTGTCCTCCAGCTTCACCACACTTACAACTCTCCTGCCTTTTTCTGGAGCTGAGCAGGGGTACTGCCCAGCACGGTGCCTGCAGGGGGCCATAGGAGGGACCCTATTTATGCCCCCTGCACTCACCCGGGCCCCCCTACCAAGTTCTCTGGATCTGGACTAACAAGCAGAAGCCCAGTGCGGCCCTCATAGGGAAAGACAATGAGCAGACACCCTGCAAAGCACTGGCCCAGCCAAGTGGAGGGTGGGACCTATCTCTACCAGGAGTTCCAGTCAGGGCTGGCCCATGGCCTCTGCAGAGCTTGCACACTCAGCCAGGCATCTCAGAAACTGCTGGAACACTGACACCCAAAGCTGCCATCTGACAGGGGGCGGGCCAGCAGCAACACATCATGGGCTTTGCTCCCGCTGCCCCTTACCCAGGGATATATAGAGGAGCACATCACCCTATCGAGGCAGAGGCAGCTGCCCCCACTTAGCCCAGCAGAGGATAAGATCGGGGGGTGACCCTGGGATCACACTGGCCAGGCCTGCGTTCAGAATCAGATGAAAGATATTCAGAGAGAACATGGGAAACTCTCCCCCTCCTCTCCACCTGAATTAAAACAAACCATGCACAGCACCACGGGTAAAAGGGCTCGCCTTGGTTTAACTGTGGGCGTTTTGGCTTTGTTTTAGTAAGTGCACAATTTTAAATCTTTAGAGCAATTCTGCAGCTGGAGAGCTGCAGGCGTTTAATTAAGCTAATTACCTTCAACTTCCTGCCTCCAGAAACCTGTTCTCCAAACCTTGGCAGTGTCCTGGCCCAGGCAGAGCTGCCTATGTGCCGGGAGCAATGCTCGACTCCCAGACTCTGCATCTCCATGTCCAGCAGTGGTCCAAACGAGCAGAAGATGCCCAACAGTCCAGGAGCTCGAGACTCTTCCACTCAGCCTTAGTGACCATCTGACTAGCTTTGGCCCAGCTAACCAGTAGGAGATTCACATTAGATTCCAGTGTACTACCAGATTCCATGTCACGCTCCCTGGGACACGTATGTGGTGGGAGGAAGAAGGATGAAGTGCTTCACTGAAAGCAGCCCTCCCCCTGACTCCCCATGCACATACGCACAGACACACACGTGCATGCACACACATACATTATACTGTGTACAAACACAGCCCTCCTCCCACTAAGACTCCTGGGCTAAAGACCTTAAAGGAAATTATTTCCTAGTGTGGGAGCCACGTCTCATCAAGTCTGTGACTCTGTGATCCTGAGAACAGAGCTGGGTAAGCAGTTCAGGTAAGGATGGGTGCTCATGGACATCAGGGGCAAGAGCCAGTCCTCACGTGCCCGTCAGTACACGTCCTGTCTTCATATCACAGTGGCAGAGGTTTACCCCCTTGCCTCTACTGTCTCCCTCTGTTCACCCCAGCAACAGAGACGCTTCACCGGGGGCCCTGGACAGCCCACCTGTCCCTTAGATTCAGGGCCCAGTGCAAACCCTGCTCTGCCTGGCTTTCAGGAAAGCACACAAGGGCTCCGATGTGCTGAAGCTGTGTTTTACTAGACTGCAGGATGTTTTTAGCTGATTATTAAAGCCACAGTCTACTATGGCCCATCAACAACCAATTTGGCCCCAGTAAAATGGATTCCAATTCCCTCAGCACTAGTCTCCTAGCAATCAGCTCATCAATATACATAATGTTTAGAAGCTGGATATTGATTGTGGAATCTAATGGACTCATTATTCAGGGTTCAGCTTGACCTCTGGAATAACATTTTATCGGAGCTTCCCTCTCCTCCCATTACCAAATGCCAAAACTGGCGGGTAGGAGGGGGTAGCAGGGATGTGGGAGAGCAAGCAAAGAGGTTCCTGGGGCTTGGCCATAAATCAAGGATGCTCTTGACCTGGGGTTTTCCCCAGCCGATGTGAAGTAGCCTGTTATACTGCCTGCTCCCAGCATCACTGAATTTACAAGGAGCTGCTGTTGCCATAGGATACAGCAGGCAATGGCAGGGTGATTAACATTGGTGGCAGCCAGTGATCCTGTGTGTCACAATGCCCGCGAAGGGAACTTAAGAGTCCCTGCCAAATCTGTACAATGGTCCACAGAAGCTGCATGCCCTGGGCCCTCATACACAGCCCTCACAGCCCAGCTTTCCAGCATCCCCATGACTGCTCCCCCAGGGCCCACGTACACACATTCACAGCACAAGGGGTGCCCCCCACAAGTCCCTACTGTCGGGAGCATGTCCCACTCAGGGCTGAGGGAAAGGTAGGCTTCTAGGACAGAGAGGAGGCATGAGGGAGACATCAAGAAGAGGAGTACAGCTTGGGCGGGTGGTCCAGCCACCCAGCAGGTCACAGGGAGACCTTTCCCACAGAGATTAGTTTGACTCTCTCCTCCTGATGATACCCCTGAGCAGAGGCCACTAGTAAGCCCCAGCCTCTTAGCAATCATCACTAAACATGGAACTAAGACACTTCACCTCTTGGCAAGGAAGGAATATCCAGAGCCTCCAGCACCCCAACCAAGCGCGTTCCTGCCTTCTCAACTCTCATCTCATCTCGAGTCAACACAAAGATACATTTTAAACCATCTTATTTTTAAACCGTTTATTTTTACATGTTAGATAATTTGATGTCCTCAATTATACTTTAAATTCCAAAAATGGGGAGTGGGAGCATTAAGAAACCTTATCTTCTCCCCACACTGAGGTTTGCCCACCCCCACTGTGTTCATTGCTGGCAGGAAATTTGCAGTTCTTTTGGTTTCAAGACTTCTAGGTTCAGACACAACTAGCTTCTTTCTATGAAACTATAAGCTTTTTGCATTTGCAAGAGAAGCTGAAAATCTGTGCTTTGTTGGGTAATGTTTTGGATCTTCCATTTGTTTGTTTACAAAAGTGTGTGAGCCAAATAAAATACCTTTCAGGCTACGACCTCTCATATACAAACTCTCCCAAACTGAGGAGAACGGGAATGAAGAGGGAGCTCGAGGATGTAGTAACCCATCTCCCAGGGGGAAGGCTCTGGGATCTTGAGAACTTGGAGTCCAGCAGTCCCCCCTTACCTGTGGTTTCAGTTACCCACGGTTCACCATGGTCTGAAAATAACGTCTAGGTCATTCCCCTTACCTCATCTCATCACACAGGCATTGCATCATCTCACGCCATCACAAGAAGAAAAAGGGTGAGTACAGTACAATAAGATATTTTGTGAGAAAGATCATATTCATATAACTTTTATGACAGTATATTGTTATAATTGTTCTATTTGATTATTATTGTTGTTAATCTTATTGTGCCTTATTTATAAATTAAACTTTATCATAGGTGTGTATTTAGGGAAAAAACACAGTGTATGTACGGTTCAGTACTATCCATTGTTCCAGGCATCCACTGGAGGTCTTAGAAGTCTCCCCTGCAGACAAGGGCGACTACTGTATACAGCGTTATCTTGCCTTTACATTTTGTTTATTCTCCCCAAAGCCCCAGTACATAGTTGTATATCCTAGTTGTAGATCATTCTAGTTCTTCTATGTGGGATGCCACCACAGCATGGCTTGATGAGAGGTGTGTGGTCCATGCCCAGGATCTGAACCGGCGAACCCTGGGCTGCCAAAGCAGAGTGCACGAACTTAACCACTCGGCCACAGGGCTGGCCCCCTTGCCTTTACATTTTAAGTCATTTTATGGTCCACGTGTCTAGTCTCCCCAAAGCATCCTGGGAGAGGGTGCCAGGTTTAGAAAATAAAAATACAAGATTCCCAGTTAAATTTCAACTTCAGATAAACAATGAATAATTTTTTTGGTATAAGTATGTCTCATGAAATATTTGAGGCATAGTTATACTGAAAAATTATGCAGAGTTGATCTGAAATTCAAATGTAACTGGGCATCCTGTATTTTATCTGGCAAACCCAATCCTTCCAGTTCTTTGAGCTTCAGCTTCACTCACAGCCCCAGCTGCTGCCTCCCAGGACTCTGTCCCAACGGCGAGGCCATGCTGTGGATACAAAATCCTTCCCCAAATTTCAAGAAAAGAAAAGGAATGACATTAAGAAAAATGGTATTTTTTTAAAGCTCGTGTTACATGTCTATTAATATATTAAGGAATAACGTCTGAACTAAAATGGCCCTAGGGTATTGTCCTACAGACGGGGCAGCCTTGGAGGACCACTTATTCACTGGTTTCTTTAAATGAAGTCCTTCTAACTTCCTTCGAATCGATCCCCTTGGGCTTTCAGACTACTGGCTGGTGACTTGCACTAAAAAACACACTGAAATAAAATCATTTAGACTAGCATCTCCCCAACTCAGTTATATTCTTTGGAACTGTATTCCTAAAGGAAACTCCCAGAAAAAAGCATGGGTCTGTGGTTGAATAAGCAGGAAACTGCATGCAGTACATGTCCAACTGGGAACAGCAGCATAGTAAGGGCCTGTGGAGTCTTGCAGCAAGGAGTCTCAGTTGCTTCTTCCAGCACTATCCAAGTTTATTTGACCGCGGACCCCACTGGCCTCCATTTCCCCCATCTAACACCTATTAACCCTATAGAGAACACTTTGGATATTAGAAACAGTGAACATTTCTCAAACACAACTAACCCTTGAGATAATACTTCTTTCTACCCCCCTAGTTAGGTCTAGGTCTCTTCAGAAGTGTCCTTGCCCTGCTCCCAGCCCTGTTCAGTCATGGTCTTCCTTCTGGCTTTTCCCAAGCTCCACCTCTTCCACGAAGACTCCTTGACCTCCTGACCTCTCCAGCCAACACTGACCACCTCCTTCTTTGCTTCTCTGACCTTTCATTTAGCAACTATTTCCAGCACACTGTTTCACACATCCAATGCCCTCAGGACATTAATCCAAATATCTGGATTTGGTTCTTTTGCTCTTATTTTCTGATTCTTTCATTTCCATATATTTTGGTTCCTTAGCTAGACTTGAGGCTCCTTGGGGATGAGACTCTTTTCCTGCTTAACTAAAGCCCCTTAGTGCAGGATGGGCTGGGCATCCAGTAGGCCTTTCGTAAAGCTTGTTGACAGAGTTATGTCTATTCACACACCTGTGTTCCAATTGTCGCAGATTTCAGAAACAATGGATGGTTTTTGCAAAAGAGCCATGAGCTGGCTTCACTCATATACCATGAAAGATTAGTCCCAGTGTTGCCTTCTGATCCATACACTCATCGTGTGCCCCTCACAGCAGTCGTTATACCCCTAGAAGACATTCCAACTCCAACCCAAACCAGTGGAGGAGGGAAACACCTGAGAGGACCAGAGATTTTCATGAGGCTGAAATAATTTCCCTGTTAGTTTATAAGTCAAAATTCCCAAGGATTATGAGATCTATAGCCTAGAAATTCAAATGATTTCAATTCTTCTCTCCTGGGAAATACCATTTCACTATCCTAAGACAAAGACGGCCACGTACTCTTATAAAAAAGAAGAGATTGCAAAATGACCTACTCTCAAACTCTGAAGTCACTGCACTCTTTTATTTAACACGCATGGCTGAACTTCAGGGTTTTACAGACAGTGCGCTGTGAGCGCCATTGATAACCAAGGCCTATGCGATGCAGCCTTCTAACAATTCAACTGCATTCCCATAGTCTTCAGGGGACTTCCATCTTCTACCCTGAGACTCTGACTTAAAAAGAAAAATCTAGGCAACAATAGGGGATTCTCCAAAATACAGAATGGGAAATCTAAACACATTGTACAAATAACTGTGCACACACTTCACTGTCCCAGAAGCATACTTTCTTTCCATCTCAAGACAACTATAAAAAATCTTCACACTCCACACTCGCAGCTTTAAATAAATAGCCTTGGTTTCCAAGGTGAGATAGACTGATCTCCCTCTGAACAACAACAAGTGATAAAAATATCAGTAATAAACTGATTTTTGTAAGTCAGTTATTTTCTAAAAGGCATAAAAGTCTTTCCAAGAAGCCCCAAGGCAAACTTCATTAGATTTAGTTTCTGAAAAATCAAATGAAAAATACGTGAACTGGCTAATACATTTCCTCAGTGAAAACACTGCCAGGTCTGAGCATTTGGTATTTGGTAAGAAGCTTCTTAACATTCTAAATCACTAATACCTTGCTCATCCTCATCTCAATCCTCAAGCAATCGATTAGGAATACCCAGCACAGACATTGTTGTTTTGCAAGCACAATTCATAGTAAGGTTTGTATTTTCTAACAAATTCTGTATCTCAGAAATCTCAATAAGATTTCAGGTAAAATGGAGTCCAAACATATTCACTGAGGTTTGGTGGATCAAATCATTTCTCATCATTTAGGATGTCAGCCTAAATGTCAACACTTCAGAGTCTTTTCCAGGCCACCTAGTTAAAGCACCCCCACCCTACTCCCATGTCTGACATGGTTCTCTACAACATTAATTACCTGATTTTCTCTTTCTCAAAGTCCTTAAAGCACCTACATTACTTTCCTCATTTGTTAAATATTTACTGTCCATCCCCCATCAGTAGAAAACAATCTAAAAGACCTCCTTGCAGTCAGGCCTCTGTCTGGTTCAGAGCTGCATTCCTAGTGCCTAGAATGGGGCCTGGCAGACATTTGGAAACCAATTACACTTAAAATTTTTAAATTTTACAGTGGTAAAATATATATATTACATAAAATTTACCATTTTAACCATTTTTACGCGTACAGTTCAGTGGCATTAAGTACACTCACATAGTTGTGCAACCATCACCACCATCCATCTCCAGAACTTTTTCATCTTCCCAAACTGAACTCTGTACCCATTAGACATTAACTCTCCATTCCCTCTGCAACCACTATTCTACTTTCTGTCTCTATGAGTTTAACTACTCTAAGACCTCATCTAAGGTCTTAAACCTTATATGCCCCTTTGTGTCTGGCCTTTTTCACCTAGCATAACGTCCTCAAGGTTCATCCATGAGGTAGCATGTATCAGCATTTCATTCCTATAAGGCTGAAGAGGATTGCATTGTATGTGTACACTACATTTGTTAATCCATTCATCTATCAACGGACAGTTGAGTTGTCTCCACCTTTTGGCTATTGTGAATAATGCTGCTGTGAATATTGGTGTACAAATATTTGTTCTAGTCCCTGCTTTCAGTACTTCAGGGTATATACCCAGGAGCAGAATTGATGAATCATGTAGTAATTTGATATCTAATTTTTTGAGGAAACACCATACTGTTTTCCATAGTTGCTGTACCATTTTACATTCCCACCAGCAGTGCACAAGGGTTCCAATTTCTCCACATCCTTATCAACACTTGCTATTTTCTGGGGTTTTTTTTTTCTTTTCTGCCAATTGAATTTTATCTGAAGCAACAGTTCCCACTTACGTCTGTTGTAGATTAATGGATCTAATGAGCAGAAGCTTTGAATGGGACTTGGTTTACCACCTAATGCATAATCAGAGGTCAAGAAGAGCTAAATAAAAATAATTGACCTTTCACAGTTCAGCCTGAGCTAACAGCACAAGGATTATTTCTAAATATTTAGAGTCACCTCACACTGGAAATATAAGCAAGTCAAAGAAAAAAGAACCAACTGCTGGGTAGCTCTCTCCCCATACTAGCATCAACCTTTTCTGCAAAAAGCCCCAGTCAACAGCACGTGGAATCTCAGGCAGAACTGCTCTGCAGCACGAACTACAGGCCCTGCCACTTCTGGAAGTGCATGAAACGGCCTTTGGAAACTGTGTGGTGTTGGCCATTAAGACTTGGAAGGAAGGAGGACTAGAAATTACAGCCATCTGAATGCAATTGTCTGCCTTTATCTTTGCCCAACACTCGAAGAGCCTATAAACATCAGTGGAGGGAAAAAGGTTTAATTTCCAAAGACATAAAATTTTGAGAGCTATGTGACCTCTGAGAGAGTAAGGACATCTGAGAAAACTATTTCCTGAAACTCAGATCCAGGCTTAGGGAATGAGGCCACCAGCCAAGGCTCAGTCTTTCACTCAAAATGTTTGCACATCAGCCTTTTCTGCCAGAGAGAAAAAGCTGCGGCCTATTTAACTGTGTCTCCCCAGCACTTAACACATGGTTTGGCACCCGGCTTGGAATGAATATGTATTTCCTGAAACAATAAACGAATGGATGACCAATATAAGAAGACTGGGGCCTTTCTGGTTATAGAGGTGAGAGAATATTGCCTTCTTGGTACATTCCACCCAGACTGTTGCCTTTCTCATGGACCAGGTCTTCATGTTCTGTAAAGACCCAAGACAGCAGTCCTTCAGAGAAATCCCTGTAACCGTCATGGCCTCACATGAGTTCACAGGTGAGACAGGGCTTCTCCATCCCTGCCTCAGAGCCAGCCCTAGGGAATAGTAATCTGGCTAGAACAGTTTTCAATTCCCTCTCTCTCCTCCACAGTCCATTTCTATGTCCCGCTTCTCCCTGTCTCCGGCACTGGTACCCGTTTCCAACAATAACAACAGTAGTGGTGATAATGATGGCAACAGCCAACTTCCTTTATTGCTTTACAGTTTACATAGGGCTTTCAAGTGCATTAGCTTATTTGACACTCGGCATAACCTGACAGGAAAACCAAGGGGAGATTTGACTTACCGAAGGTATGTGAGCAATATGTGGTAGAATCAAGTCTCCAGACTCCAAAATCCCAGCTCTGTTAGTGACTTCCTGCTCCTTAAATATTACCCAAGCACATACTAATCTCAAAACCAAAACTCTCATCCTTCAGGTCTGCTCTCAACTACCCACTGAGAGGAAAGATGGCTCCCAGTGGATAGACCCCACTCATACTCATGTGTTCATGATTGCAAATGATTCCATGTGCTTGCGGTAGTTGTAAGATATGTTCACAAATTCTTTCATACTCCTCTCTTCAAGAGGTGGAGCTTAATTCCCCTCCCTTCCAGTGTGGGCTGGACTTAGCCGCTTGCCTCTAATCAATACAGTAAAGTGATGATGTGTGATTTCAGAGATTGGGTCATAAGAACCACGGTGGCTTCCTCCTTGCTCTCTCTCTTGGATCACTCTCTGTGAAGGAGGCCAAGTGCCATGTTGCGAGGACACTCAAGCAGCTCTGTGGACAGACTCACAAGGCAAGGAACTGAGGCCTCCTACTAACTGTCATTTGAGAGAGCCGCTTGGGAAGTGGATCCTCCAGCCCCAGCCAAGCCTTCAGATGATGGCAGTACCAGCCAGAAGATTGACTGCAACCTCATGGAGTCCCTGAGCCAGAAACAACAAAGCTAAGCGTCTCCGGAATTCCTAACCCACAGAAACCGCGAGCTAACAAATGTGAATTGTGTAAAGCAGCTGGAATTTTGGAATAATTTCTTACACAGCAATAGGTACCTAATACAGTTTTCTATCACTTAGGGAATATTCATACTTCAAGAAAAGTTATGTTTAAAAAACTTTTTATTTTTATTTATTTATTTATTTTGAGGAATATTAGCCCTGGGCTAACTGCTGCCAATCCTCCTCTTTTTGCTGAGGAAGACTGGCCCTGAGCTAACATCCATGCCCATCTTCCTCTACTTTATACATGGGACGCCTGCCACAGCATGGCTTTTGCCAAGCGGTACCATGTCTACACCTGCAATCTGAACCGGCAAACCCCAAGCCACCGAGAAGCAGAACGTGTAAACTTAACTGCTGCACCACTGGGCTGGCCCGAAAAACTTTTTATTTTTATACCATTAACGTATACTTATTTTATTGAAATTTTAAATATAGATAGAAGACAAAATTTTAAGAAATTACCCATATCCTCATGCAAGATAGCTAATTTTATCATTTTAATGTGTAACTTTTCATGTTTTCTATTTGTGTGTGTTTACTTTTCCTACAAAAAATGAGCTCATATTACTTAGATTCTGCTTTTTGTCATTCAACAATAATGGATACTATTTCAAGTCACTACAGATAAAATTAAAACAATATTTGGAATAGTTGTGTAGTATTTTATTGTATAAGTATACCAAAATATACTTAACCAATCCTTTTCTTTTAAAAGAGCTTTACGGCTATAACCATTTGTCCCTGTCGTTAACGAGGCCACAGTGGGTAAGTGTCCCAGTGCCCTGGGTGCGCTTGCCCAGCCATGTCCTTAGCACATTGGTAGAAGTGGAACTGCTGGGTAAGAAAAGGTATATGCTTCTTAAAGGATAGTCATACATGTTGCCAAATTATATCAAAGAGTGGGCAAATTCATATCCTCCCAGCAGTTTATCAGGTGTCCCTCTCCCCATACACTGGTCAGCAGAGGTTATTATTAAAAGCCAATGCTGAATTCAAACAATTGAATCTGTAGTGACGGAGTTTCCCGCAGACCAACAACAAGATATTTGGGTGGCTGAGGAAGCGATTTTCTCAAATCACACACTATACTGCAACGTTCCCTTCCAACTCCCCTCCAAACTGACTTTGCCTCCTCTTGGTTTAGCCAGACAGACGAGGAGAGAAGGTAGAGATGATCTCTATCACGAAAGGCACCAAAATGCAGTAGTAGAAGATGTGGCACCGTCTTCTGGTGCCCCTCCAGACATACGGCAGTTATCTTGGGCAAATGCACCTTTTTTCCCCTAAAAATCCTCGATGGCATTATGTTTTATAACACTAGTTACTCATTCATCCCTCTGACCTATATAAACTTTTCTCAGATTTTCAAGATAAAAATGTAACATAAAAAACCATCAAATGACTTATTCCTGTTAGCCTGGACAAGGTGGGCAGCCTGACGAAGGAGAGGAGCCTCGAATCATCAGAACTATGGCCACACCGTCTTGCACAGGAGTCATCAGGCTGTGTCCTGAAGAAAACTGGTGTCCTACAAGAGGTCTAAGACACAGTCTGAGGAGGGCTGGCCAAGGTTACACGGGTGAATGGGTGCACAGACGGGTGGATGCGGCGGCAGATGGATCTAACAGAGAGTAATCCTAGCCTCCTTATGGAACTAAAGAGTGGACAGTTCTCTAAGTTATTTGTATATATGTTTAATAAAATTGTGGCTTTTCAAAGGACATATCATATTTAATGATACGCCAATCCAGTTATTAATGGTCATTACTTCTTTCTCATACATCCTGGCTTTAAAGTCTGCACATGAAGCTCTGGACCACAAGCAGGTGACCTCAGGTTATTTATAAACATGCATTTATCTATTTCAGAACTATTTACCAACTGCATATATTTTCTCTATAACCCATTCAAATAAAACTATTTGTATACTCCACTACTTTGGTAAGGGCATATTGACACAAAATTGCCTCTTGTCTTAGAAGAAAAATATGTACATTATGCTGTTTACCAAAAAAAGGCCAATTTCTTGATTTGAATATGTAAAGCCAATATATAAAAACTCAGAGAAGGGGAATACAGAAAAAAGCTGAACAGGAAAAATAGGCATTGAGGTGGTCATATCCCCCTTGTAGGAGGACTGGGAGGTGCAACTTCCTGGAGACAGGAGCTCCCTCTCAGCCACGGCCGCTCGAAGCCCATAACCTTCAAATCTCTTCCCTTGGAGCCTGTGCAGACCACCTGTAGGCAGGGTGGGGATGACTACAACCATTTAATGAACCTAGAAGAGCTCCGTGCACCTGAGAGGTTAAGTGACCCGGGCGAGGTAACAGAGCCAGCTTGAAGATGAGAACCAGACCCCGATCTTCTCACACCTCGCCAGGGCGACATCAAGGTTACCAACACTGCCTCGTGGATGACAGCCTCGGCTTATGCACATCCAGGACAGCCATCGTAAAGTGCTGGGGCTCCACCTGAGGGCCCTTCTGCACCTGAGGCCTTCCTCATGAGCACACATTCCCGCAGCCACAGCCCAACACCAGCTCCTCTGGCACCCCGTGCCCGTGCCCTCCCTGCTTCTACCTTAGAGGCTCCACTCTTGTGGCCCCACAGCACTTCTCTACCCCTGCACAGGTCTCACCTTGACGAGACGACGCCCACTTTGCCAGTGCACTAGGATGGGGGCCACGCCCTCTGCACTCGGTTCCCCAGCCCCTAACAGAGCAGAAGCACTCAGTAAAATCGGACTCAGCTGCAATGGAAAAGTGGCCACCAGCTACCCTGCATGCCTTATCAGTGACTTCACCAAATGATGAATAAAACATGGACACTTTGCATAAACTCAGAAGAGCATTTTTCCCCTAACCAAAGTGAAGAAGCAAAGAATGAATTAGGCTTTTCCTGGTGTCCTACAGTTATTCCTTTTAAAATCCCCACATGGCTGTCTTGCCTTAGTCAGCTGCACCATTTATCCCCATAGTCCACAGTCCAGCCCAGGGACAACAAGGCACATAGAGACAGCTAGGACTACCCTCACTACATCTTAGGGGCTTTTTCTTTTTAAGAGAAAGTTCCCATTTTTTCATTGAAACTCCCCAAAGTCGGTATTATGGGGATCAGGGTCACCGCTACTGGGGAGCTGTGTTACTATAGCATCTGTGTTCCATGGGAGAGCGACACAACATGAGTGACCACGAGTGAAAAAACAAGAGAAATCGACTTGTGAAAACATACCTAATCCACACCATTTATCCTCGAAAACATTTACTTCATTTCTCAGCAGACATCTTATCTTCTCAGCACGCGGTAAAACCCTTATGACTAACGCCCTCGACAGGCCCCCTGTCTACCCAAGTCCCCACGTTTGCCCAGGGGAGACGGAAGCTGGATGACACTGACGAGCTCACTCTTAAAAGGAACATTTTCTTCTACTTTAGGGGGAAGTGGAAGTTAACTACTGTGTGCCAGGCAACACAGAGAGTGTTTCACATACACTCAAAGCCCATCTTCACGGCAGCTCCGTGAAATGGCATCCTTACCCCTGGTCCAGCCTTAGGGAAACGGCAGCTCAGCCACGGTAAGCACCTTGCCCCGTCTGCCCTCCCCGACACGGGCCAGGCCGCCTCACCTTAGGAGATTCTTCAGTGTTACTCTAACTCCCAGGCATTCGATCCATTTTTCTCCTTAAGTTTACCCTATTAATTGTTAGTATTTCCTTTACTGGATGTTTAACTTCCTCTCAAGATGTCTCTACCCAGCATTAAGCAGATATTCATTGCTCAGCAAAGTCATTAGCTCCCTTAACCTTCCTTTATCCAACAACCCATGTCCTTAAATCATCTGAACGAGATAAGTTCCAGGTTTCCCGGCAGCGGTTCTGGTTCTGAAAGCTTGTGGGCTAAAGTCAGAGCTCTAAAAGAAACCTTCAAAAACTGCCGTCGAGATGACTCTTATCGCCGTTACTCAACAGACATGTGTTTACGGAAGAACTCTCACGTACCCGTCCCGTGTGGCAACACTGCAGGGTAGGGGAGGGGCGGCGTTTGCAGAATGCCTGCCATGTCCAGGGGGCATCACGCACGTTCCCTTTTTAATCTGAGGTACATTTGTATCCATTTTACAAATGAACAAACTGAGGCTTAGAGAGGTTCAAAGTTCCTCCCCTGGAAGCAGAGAGGCAGATTTAGGGCCCCAGCCCCTCCAGGGCTTCCCACACGCCACTCGGCACAGTGGTCAGGGCCCAGGGGCATCCAGAGAGCAAACCAGGCCTGGGCTCAGAGCTCCAGCCTGGCTAGCAAGCCTGGCTGTCCAACAGAAAAAGAACCTGCAACTCAAGTGGGTGTGTGCAGTGGGATTGATGAGGGTCTGAACAAGAGTGGCCTCTGAGGTGGGCACGTCGGGAGGCCCCGAGCAGAAGGACGTGAGCCAGGCTGTGATGGGGGAGGGAGAGGCTGACCTGATGGGCAACCTCTCCTGTGAGGCCCCAGCACATTGAACCCGCCGGACAGTGGGCATTTTCGTGGGTCTTCCCATCTATTGCCAACTCCCCACAAGTTCTCTGAAGGCGCAGGTCACTTCTTTCTTTTGTTTCCACCTACCACCCAGCTGAACACTCTCTAGGTGCCCTGACCCAACTCTCCCTTGTCACTCTTCCGTACTTGAACTTTGCTGTGGAGGTGGCCTTCAGGGTTCTGTGAGGGACACAGTCAGCCCAAATCAGGGGCCTCTTTCAACACTTCTCTGAACAGCTGAACGAGGCTGATGGGAAAGTGGGCAGGAGGCCCAGGCTGACTTTCATGGTGATTTCCTGAGCTGCCTGGGAACGCTGGCCTTGAGGAGCCATCAGTCAACAGCAACTCCGGGGGGTACATTACTGACTGTTGTGCATTTCTGATCTCTCTCTCTGCAAACAGCACAATGATCCATATCAAAGTTCCATATTGGTGCAAACTAAGGACAATCCTCTTGCCATCAGTGTGCGCAAGTAAATCCATATCCCATTAAGCAGCCACTGTCACTCAAGCACATGCATCTCTTCCTTCTATTTATATAGACACACACTTGAGTCTCCAGAAAACCTTGCTGCTTGACTCTCAGCCACCTCCAGAGCATCCTTTTAAACCAGGTAGGCACTCAAAGTACACCCGGGAGAATGCAACCACAGGGTCTCCACTTGGTTTATACCACAAACAGAGCAAACATCTAACCCCCTATCTTCCCAAACTCCGCTCCCCCTCCATCTTGTCTGACCTCAACTTACGACTCATGCATTTCTACCTCTGCAGTTTACATCGGACCTTCCCTCTTTCTAATTTTTCCCCCTGTTCTCTCCTTCTGGGAAAAAAGAAAGCATTGAATATCTAGTGAGCTCCCACGTGCTGGCACAGAAGAGAAATACAAAGAGCTGTGGCATGCTGTCCAATGAGTTCATCAGTCTAAATGGACAGACGTGAGACACGACAGGACCTGGTGAGCAATGCACACAGGGGCCATAGGAGCTGAAAGGAAGCAGTCACCTCTCTGTGCGGAGGTCAGCAGAACCTGCGTGGAACAGGGATTTTGTTAGGCAGAGAGCAGAGGGGAAGGCTTTCTGGACAACAGAACCATCAATGACCAAAGAACGGAGGTGGCAAAGGAGGGCGTTCGCAGACTTGCTTAGCCAGAGAAAAGGGTTTCCAGAAGGACAGATACAGCTGAAAATGGAGACCAAACATCGACTGTGGAAGGCAGGGCCAATGAAAGGAGTTAGCCTTTATCTTCCAGGCAACAGGAGGATATCAAAGATTTTTCTAGCCACCGTGCTGTTCTGGTGGAGATGCAAGCAGCAGCAGAGCTGTGTAGGAAGGAGTGGCGGTAGGAGCAACTAGAAGCAGGACACCTGTACAGGAGCTGCTCTGGGGCACCTGGGTTCTTGCAGTTGCCATGGGAATGGAAAAACAGGAGCAACATATGCAAATAGTTTTTTTTAAGGAAAACAAAGACCTTGTGACTATGCTAAGAACAATGGAGAGGATGCAGTCCAAGATGACAGTGATGTTCAGAGTGGACACTTACCGTTTTGAGTGCTTAGCATCTAAAAGCCTTTCTATCTGGGGGGAATCCCCCATCACAGGCTTCTTGATGGAAGGCAGAGTCTCATGTCTTCTAGAAAAGCTGAAGGAGCCAGACTCCTTTCTGCTTCCCCTGGCAGCCACTGTTCAGGTGTGTCACCTACTTCCATCAATCAGACGGTCCCACATGGGACTTTGAAATTTGAGGGATGACAAGGACACAGGGACAGGTTAGTATTCAGTCCCAGAGGAGGTATCCAGCAGTGATGGCCAGCATCAGGGACGGTGACTGGGCCAGAGAGCTCCTGTGGTCCAACTTGGGCTGGGCTTCCTGTAGTCTGGCAGAGTGTGGTTCTCCAGCCTGGAGATTCTTTAGTTACCCAAAGGGCTCCCAACAAATTCCTTTAGTGAGAATCATACTGATAAAAATATCTAATTCAATCCATGCTCTGTGCCCCTCCTCAAAGCCTTCATCTCAAACACCCAGACCACATAGCCTCTTGCTCACTGAACCACTCTAGCACGTTGGAACTGAGGTGCTCACTGGGCACCTAATTTGTGCTCACTTCTGTTAGCCAACATTCCAAGGACCAACTGGACTGCAAGTGTTGTCACAACACAGGCTGACATCTTCTCCTGCACCCACTTCTGTGGCCTCATGCCATCCCAAACAACAAAACCTAACTCGTTCCCACACTAGCATAGCACCTTGGGCAGGGCAGGCACTCTGTATACACCTGAATTTCATTGATTCATTCTAGGAAAAGCTGAAGAACCCCTCACATGAGTTAAAAGTCCTTATCACTGCAATGTTTAGAAAATTTCGTAAAAATATTGAGAAATAAGGTAGAGAAAAAACAGGGGTAGAATAGCAAAAAACATATTTTTTATGATAATTTTTGTTTCAAAATAGTCCAGGGGGAAGAGGAAATGGGGACAAGGATGGAGGAAACGAGACTGGCCATGCATGAGTAGATAACTCGTAAGCTAGGAATAGGCACGTGGGGATTTATTATATTATTCTCTCTACTTTTGATATTGAAATTTTCTGTGACAAAAACTTTACAAGATTAGATGACATCAAAATTAAATGACTATCCTTGAAAGTCTAAGCTTGAACGGAGTGGGCATCGAAATCTCTGGTGATTGTGGTAAGTAATTGCTACGGACAGATAGTAAGCACTGAGCTCCATGTTTTTAGGGATTTAGTAATAATGCAAATCCTTCATTTATGAAAAAGTTTACACGGGGTTGGGGGGGGAGGCACTTCGGTAGGGAAATCAGCATGGGAGGAGGGGGTGTTGAGCCTATCCATATGCAGCTCACACAGGGTCCCCCCTCATTCCACTCTTTACAGTGATGGGCAGAGGAAAAGTAGACACCACGAAACACCTTTGTACACATAGGAAACTGGTGTCCATCCCATAACTTCATGTTCAGTAAATCAGGACATGTAAACATTGAAGGGAGTCAGAAACCTGCTCATGACTGTGCAGACTAACTTCCACCTTTCAGCACCCTAATCCTGTAACTCCCCTTTTCCTGTTCCCGGGAAGGCTGCACATAAATCCACGTAGGGCGCGTCTGACTGACTTCCTACCGGAACTCACCTAATGTTAAGAAGCGGGATGTCCACTCAGATTTGAGTGCTTTTTCAGACAGCCAATGCCCTGTTTCAATCCTTAAACCAAGACTTCAAAAAGGATACACATGCTACAGACAAACTCTTGGTTAGATAGTTAAGCTAGAAAATTAAAATCAATGAAAAATACACCATAAGACACAAGTTCATCTCTGAAGGTGTCCTCTCTTACCCTCTTCAGCATCATCTGATTTTTGGAAGGCACTTACCAACTACATTTACTGCTGGTCCAGTTCTCATCCAGGGCTTTGCCATCCTGGCTGCAAATCCTTAGAACCAGGGGGCCGCCTTCTCCTGCCCTCATGCATCTCACGCTCTGCTCAGCTGTAGCTGTCACTCATAGAAGTCTCCCGCACTTACCTCCTCCACCCGGGACACTCTCACCAGAGACTCTGAGCTCCCTTCCTGCTGCCTTCATTTTCCCTGACCTAAATGCAGTTCCTTCTCTGCAACACCATCTGCTTCTATAACAGATCAACACACAGGACATGTGGTCTCTAATTGATCAACACTTTATTATTGTTGTAACTTCTACTAGTGATCACTACAAGGCTACCTCCATAGAGGCCCCAGGATTCCAAAGAGAATCCCCTCTTGTCCACACAGGCTTGTTTCACAAGGCAGGGTCTCCTCCTTTCTGGTTCTCCTTGAAGGGCAGAGTGCCCTCCTCACTTTAGGAAATCCTATCATTTCGATAGTAATTGCTCCTGATCAAGACTAGCGAAAAGGTCAATTCCTTGGAAATAAAACAAACCTTTTCTCCAAAGCATGCTCTGGCTTCCTCTTTGAAATAGCGTTTCTCACAGAGGTTGGGAAACACTACTTCTGCGTCTTTTAAAAGTGGGGCTTTCCTGTGGCCAATAAGTTTGGGGAACCCTTGGATGCTGTATCCCCATCTGGAGATTCACACACACATGAGCATAGCCAAGACTCCACAATTAAGATACATTTTTAACATATTGTGTCCCTAATAACATCCAGAATTCTCTAGAACTCCCCCTTGGGATGTTGCAGATACAGCTTAGTCCCAAAGTAGCTCAGCAGAAACCAGAGGGCAAACCTGTGGCCTTTTGCTGCTTTTAACTCTTTGCTGCCTGTTATCTGAGGGCATCAACACACAAGCCCAAAGAATCACACCATTCCATGCTCTGCTATAACCTCAGTTCTCTCCTTTTCAGCTGACTCTGGAAATCAGGGTCCGTTTCTATTGATCATCGAGCACAGGGGATACAAAAGATTGGTTCTCAACATACATTCTTCCCTCCTCCTAGTGTGCCCACCAGCCCTTCTAAAGGCAAGATGGAGGATAGAAAGCTAAAACCACATCTCCCAGATCTCTTACAGCTCAGGTTCCCGATGTGAGAGTCTGGTTTGGCCAATCAGATGTACTTCTGAGGAAGTGGGAAAGCAAAGATGAGGCAGAGACCGTACTTCTATGGTTGCTGCTCTTTCCTCAGCAAGTGAGGCCCAGGAGGCACTGGTTCTTCTTAGCCAAAGTTCCAGCATCCAGGTGCTAGCTTCATGGGCATCAGGAGACAAGACTAGAATGCCTGTGTATAGGTGCGGATCAGAGCAGTGTGGCACGGTTCTGTTGATGGGAGCCTCTCAATCACAGCAGTCCCCATGTGGTTCTGGAGAAGCTGTTTCATGAGTAAAGAAGAGGCAGCAGCTTCCTTGGTGGTTTAGTTTCTTAGTGTGGCTTTGGGACACTCATTCCTGAAATTTCCACCTAGAGAACTGTGTCTTCAGAGCTCTTAACAATTCTTCAAGCCTTTTAATTCCCTACAATAAATCCCTTCCTCCCTATGTTTGCTACAGTGGATTCTGCTTTCTGCAACTGAACCTTGACCAACAATCTAAGTCAAGCTGTGTTCCAACAAGGATGCTCTAACCTTACAGGCTCGCCCTGATGGCTGTGGGATTCCAAGTAGAGTCACTGTCCAAGTAGGAAATCTCCTGGATGACCGATTGTAGCCAAAATTCTAGAAACCTGCAAAGCTGGCTTTCAGCAACCAAGCATGCATCCTGGGTCAGGTCAACATGGATGCTGGCCTTCCAAGCTGTAATGATGCCAAAACTCCTTCTGCAGAAGCAACTATCCGTTAGAAACCACTAGAGGCAGAAACCATGTAAAACCCAGGCAGAGGAGTTTACAGGAAGGAGCAATACACCTGCATTCTAATTCCAGCCCTTGTCACTTAAACTCTGAGTTGCAGACCCCTGTTCTACCAAGTGGGGATGGTGACATCATCAACCTCATAGGAAGATAGGAAGAGAGTAGATCTAAAAGGTCTTTTGGGGGAAAAAAGAGTATTCTATTAAAGGATGGCATTTATTACTACAATTATTATTACTAGCAACCAGAAATCATAACCAAGAACATTTTTTTCCATACTTTTAAAGACACTTGCTAAATCTTTAATACTCATAACTTTTCAGCACATTGGCAATTAGAGACAAAGTTTTATGAGCTTCATAAACAATCAGGGCTCAAAGTGCGATGCCTCCTTTCGATTATAGCCAAGCACTGGGAAGGTTTTTTAAAAAATCATTTCACTTCAGCTGTACTGTCAAGACTCTCTGCAGGGTTATTGTTTTCAGGTCAGTTGTCTTTTTGTGCTGTCTTGCAAGATGGCCGGAAGAGTTCCTGTACCCACGGGATTCTGGGTTTATGTTGTTGCTGCTGCTTGTTTGTTTTTGTTTTCAAGCAAGTATCACTCCTGTGCCTTCAGTTTTTGACACAACAGGAAATCAATACGGCAGGTCTGTTTCACTGCTAGCCTTAAAATGCCACGTCCCCTCGAAGCAAAACCTCTTGACACAATCTCAAAGTGCTGCTCTAAGGTAACAGACAGCCACAAGGCAGGGGCTCTCAGGAAGAAACAGTCTAACAGGCGGGAAAGCAGGCAGCAGCCAGACCAATGGGAAGGAGCTCGGAGCACTCAGCGTGCAGAGGCGAAGTGGGTTAGGAAGTGGGACAAGTGGGAGGGGAACGACAGTCACCAGCAGCCAAAGCTTCTTGGGCTGAGGACAGTTCTACAATCCACTTACTATGCATTCCGGGGCCAAGAACACAAGTCAGCCAGCACGTGGGGCCCACAGCCCATGGGCCAGGGCAGGTAAGGGTTACACCTGCCAACAAGAACTGGGTCAGTAGCAAGAGGCCCAGGCAGGCCTCTCGATGAGGAGGACAAGGAGAGTCCACTGACCAGGGAGTCCTGAAGAAGGGGCGCCCAAGATTCCTTCCACATCTGATTTTTGGATTTACGTTACCAAAAAGCCCTCATTAAAACAAAACAAAACACATAACCCTACAGGATTCCCTTAATGATCCCCAGGGCATTTAAAATATGATTCAGCTTTTTAAATTGTATGATAGATAACATTTTAGAAAAATATCAACATAAAAATCAAAGCACCGAAACTCCAAAATCTGGAGATTTTTTAACCCTAAGAGAAAACATTTCACACTGCAACATGAAGTCACAGGAGTTGCTCAAACCCCAAAATATTCACTTTAGGATGTTTGAAGTGTTTGCTTTAACTAGACAACTGAAGCCCATATGTCGTCAATGACAGGCAAAGACATTCGGTTAGGGTATGATTATTCACCGCCACATGGCCAGCCCGGCCAAACGCACCCAGAGGGATGTATGAATTCACGTCGATTCACTGCTTTTAAAAATGAAGCTGGCTGGGCTTGTTTTGTGTGTAGGAAGACATATTTTAAAATGTACACAGCTGCCCTCTACAACCTGATAGATGACAACAGCTTCCTCCAAGGCCACTGGAGAACGAGCTGCAAATATACATGTCCCAGGCCAGAGGGCTGAGGGCAGGGCCTTCTGGAGAGAGCTCTGCTGTATTGTCTAGGACCTACAAAAAGGGAAGCTTTGTCAGGCCCCGTCCCTCCAGACACACACATCATTTTATTTGGAAGTCACATGGTGTGATTAAATTGAACTGGGTGGAGCACTGGAAACCCACAGTATTAACAACATAATTCTTTTTGAGGAGAGATTCTGCCAAGTGCAAGAGAGAGAATTCGGAAGGCTTTGAGTCGCTAGGCACTGCTTTCAACATTTGTTGTAAATCCAGGGGTACCCAGACAGAAGTACATCTGTGCTCACTGTGGCATTGCTTCTAATAACCCAAATCCTAGAAACTACCTGGATCTTCATCATTCGGACTTTTGGTGAGAAAACATGGCCCACACATAATAGATGACAGGCAGCCTATATACTTACATAAGTGCATGTCTGCGTGTGTCCATGTGTCCAGACACTTACTGGAAAGTTACACAAGAAGTAAACAGAAGTCCTCCCTGGGGGTAGAAGTGATGAGGGCAGGGATGTCTTTCAGTCCCCACTCTACACCCTCCTGTCCTAGCTGAAGTTTTACTGTACTACTTTTATAATTAGAAAAACTAGCCATGAAAACATTTTTCAATAATCACTCAAGAGCTCCCAGGCCAGGAACTCTGAAGACTTGCTCAGCGTCAGCCCGGCGCAGGCACCAAGAAGCTGCAAAGGTGGAAACGTTTTGCGGCTGTAAAACTCCTTACAGTTTACAAGGCACAGGCTGCCTCCCTTTATTCCTGTAACATTATCTTAGGCGTCTAGGCAAGACACTCCTAACACAGTGACTGCTCCCATTTTGCTACATAAAAACGGAGGTTCTGGAGGCTAAATGCCGTGCCCGGGGCCACAGGGGCCACACAGCGGGCATCTGGACTTGAACCCAGCCTTCCTTCCTCACCGCCATCCTGTCTTCATACTGTGCACCTTGGGCAGGTCACCTCTGGGTCTTGGTTTACCCCTCGATAAGATGGAGACATTATCATAGGCATCCTTTCAAAGAATAAATAAATGGTATCTTCTCTATTTTACCAAAGAGGAAACTGAACTCAGAGAGGTCAAGTGACCCACCCAGGGAGAGACAGGACTTGAACCCAGAGCCCTCTCACTCCATTTCCTGGCGGCTATTCCAGGCCGCCTCTCCAGACTTCCCCCTCCACCTAAAACAGTGCTGGTTTTAGGTTCCTAGATGTTCACAGATGTCTTGGCTTGTGACAATTCACAGAAACAGGTATTCTAGAAACTGTGTGGAAGGGACCCTTGTCCCATGGGCAGTGCACAAAGCCATCCACTTCTCAAGGCATTTGCCAGACAACAGCTCTGGGCCCCAGAAGGCCTCAAGCAGCCTTGCGAATTGCAAACTGCACTGCAGAACGGAAAAAAGAAATCTTAGCTCCATGGAGCACTGACAACTAGGGAAGTAACTTCCAAGGAAAGATTCCCAGGACCTTTCCCCAAAGCCTGAGCATCTTTCTAGGCTGGGGAGAAGGGACCGTCAACCACCCACTCCCCTGCCTGTGCCATGACCCCACTCCCAGTTCCCACAGCGGCTGTGCAGAAACAGACGTGCCAGCGCAGCCTGCCCTTCCTTCCAGCACCACCTTCCTAAGGGAATGACTGACACCACCCGTGCAAGGATAGTAGAGTGGCATTGCAGGTGTGACAGCTCACTTTCAGCACATGCACGAGAATAACTATAAATGCTAAACGCATGAAAAATACAGTATCAACTTAACTCTTCCCACTCAAAAAAAGCAAAACCCCACACAGATGAGCAAGGAGGAGGAGTCAATCAGAATGGCAAATGCAGAGGGAGGTAGCTCTGCTCTGTCGCAGCCCTAGCACCCAGGGAGCTCACCCGCGGAGCCTTCCAGACTCTAGGCCTGGCTCCCTGAGGGCATTAGCCACTTGCCATAGCTGGCTATGTCATGGGCTTCGCACACTCACCCACCCCGTGGGCCAGCCAAGAGTCCTCACTGCAGGGCCCTCAGAGTCCTCTCTGGACTGCTCCGTACTTGCTCTGCAGCTTTCGATCAATGCAAACTCAATGACCAGTTAATCTCTACAAAATCAAAATCCATACTTGGCTCTGCTCAGGAACAATCTGTTTAGGGCAGCCCCCAAGTGGCAGGGTCGACATGCAGCGAACACACACAATGAACACACAATATGGCTGGCTGGAGGAGTGAGCGTGAATTCCTAAAAACAGTACTAAAACATGGATCTGAACACGTGAGGACTTTTTTTTTTTTTAACCCCACTAAGATTTAAGGCCCAGGGAGCCAAATATTTTGTCAGTGACTGGTCATCACCACACAGCGCTGTGGAGTGTGGTTTCAGTCCGGCTTTGCCAGATGAACAAATGGCAAACCTTGACATCTCTGAGTAGTGGCCAGCTTGATTAACAACTTCCAAGTCCTGAATGGAGCCTGCTTGCCTCTACACGGGCTCATCCTGCCAGGGGTGATGACAGAAGCCAGAGCTTCCCTGGAATCAGCAGACTCAGAGGTACCACGTGAAGATTTAAAAACAGAAGTTCAGTGCAGGCCAAAGGGGCAGGCAGAATCATGCATCCAGCTCATAGGGCTGGCTCTTTCCACTCACTTTCCTCTTCATCCTTCTTCTCCATCTGTGGACAGGTCCCCGGGGTCAGGGAGTCATTGAGAATTAGGCCAATTTTCTGGATAATTCAGGAAAGAAAAATGCCCACCACATATCAAGGTGAGGAAAAGCATGTCGGGAGAGAACCGATCAACGCCTGCTTATTCTGCAATGATAATTTTCCAAACATCATTTTCCCCTGGAATCATTGAATGCAAGTCACTAAGACATCTTTATATTCTCCCGTCCTAGCGGTTGTAAGAGGACCCAACACCACAGAACAACTCATCCAGCGAAGCAGCCCCCAAGGTCACTGCCTCAGACCACCATGCGTTTGAGATCATCAGGGCAAGGGTGTCACAGAAGCCACGTGAGCCCCTTCACGGCTTCCACACGGAGGTGTACCAACAGGACAGCCTCACCCCGAAATCCAGAACCTGCTCTCCATACATTGTTAATTATGTCACCATGAAACAGGGAACAGGTGAGACGAGTCACCAAATCAGGAGAAACCGCTATAATAGAGCAATTTCATCCCTAAATTTTAAAAAATACTTAGGTTTGATTTTTGTCTTCCCACAGAAACACCTTTCCCCTTAGCCAGTCAGACCTGACACATCAGCTTTTTGGAAACAAGTCATAAATCCAACGGAAGGCAGGGAAATGTTGCTACCGAGGCCGCGGTATAACGATGCACAGAGCGCCATAGGCCCAGAGGTCCTCAGGCCACCGCTGAACTTGCAGTCTCTAGTTAAGCCGTACAGGTGCACACGGCCCTGGGTGGCCTCGGAAAAGCCACTTATCATTCAGTCTTGTTCCTTGCAGCAGTAGAGTGTGAGATTAAGAACACAGACATGAGAGGCAGAAGGAAGGCCTCCGTTCAAATCTTGGCTCTGCCTCTCACTGAGTGACCTAGTTACTCCCTCACACTGGGCCAGTTCCCTCATCTGTAAAAATGGGGATGATTCTAGCACCTACCACATAGCACTGTTGAGATAATGAAGTGAATTAATATACACAACATGGTTAACATAATGCTTGGGACGTCCTAAGCGCTATACAAGAACTGGCTATTATTATTAATTATAATTATTTAACGCACATTTACTGAGGACCTACCGAGCACCATGAATACAAAGACTTTTAAATTGCAATAATAGTAATAATTATATTCATAAAAATCTCTGACTTGGGTACTTAAAGGTTATCCATGTTATAGATTACCAAAAAATAGAAACAAGGCCTGGAAACTCTGTTGACTTAAATGTGTACACGTAGACATTTTTAAATGTCTGTGCCTAGATTGCAACAGTTGCCTCATCACTTATGTTTCAGTATGCGGAGGACAAGATTAAAACATGGCATGCTCTATATACGGATTGCCTTGATTCCATGGTTTCACATCGTCCCTCAGATGCTGTACAGAGCAGTGGGTAGGCATTTAAGAGGCCAGCCACGGTTCTTGAAGGCAAATGCACTCTGAAATCTTGAAAGGACTCTTCTCAGCCCTTAATTTCTAGCTCTTACTGATCCATGAAAATGTGTCAAATAGTGCTTCTTTCTGGAACTGCATTCAAACAACTGCAGTCCTGTGCACCTAGCCAGCACCTACATATCAACAAATACTCTGCTGCATTCACCTTTCTAGAGACTAGATAGTCATTGTGTGCTGACTAGGAACTAGCTACCGTGCTAGGCACTGATGTATATATACTCCCTGCCCTCACATAGCCATCTTGGCAGCCAAGAGATTTCTTAATCATAAAAAGAAACATAAAATGATAAATTGAGATAAAAGTCATGAAAGAGAAAGCAGGGTTATGCAAGTGTATAACAAGGAGACCTAATTAAGACTGCGCTCAGCCAAGTCTCGACCGAAGAAGTGGCATTCAAAGTGAGACCTCCAGTTTCCTGCATTATTCAGAAAGAGGGTAAAAGTTCGACTGACTTCAAAATTTGAGAAGTAGGCACAAGTGTTTGGAAGAGGTAATTTCCAAGGTAATCACAAAAAGAATAGAAAGAGAACGCCATTTTCCAAACTAGTGAATGGGGAAAACAAAATGATAAAAAAATTCAGTCCAAAATAAGTCAAGAAAGCAGAGAAAAAGAGAGACTAGGATACGTGTAGAAAGAAAAAGTAAGACGTTAGGTTTAAACCCAAATATATCAGTATCTATGGTACACGTAAGCAGACTTGATACTCTAGTTAAAAACCAAAGATTGTCAGAGTGGATTTTTACAAGAGACAAGGAAAAATATTAAGGAATGAGAAGCTGTGGACTTGGGCAAGAATAGCTTTCCAGGCAGAAGGAACAGCATCTGCAAAGGCCCAGCAGTGGGAAGGCGAAAATGATAGGTCAGTATGGTGAGGGGCAGAAATTAAAGAGAAATTCGGCCTGAATCAAGCATGGAGGGATGGGCTTGGCCAGTCCACACAGGGGCAGGTCAGAAAAGGATCACAGAATTTCTCTCAAATGGTGAAAAGTATTGGAAGAGGTACATGAGATACCTTCTATGACCTCAAGTTGCAATACAATAGACTAAAGCACAAATAATAAAGAGCAACTTGGTCCATTTGGGAAATGTGGCTGGAGTGTGAATTTTGAAGTGAGGATAAGCTGAAGATGATCTGGAAAGGTCCACGGGGATCAGATGATGGAGGGTTTGTATCCTGATAAAGGAATTTAAATTTATATTTTGCAGATGACGGGGAACTGCTAAAGGATATTAAACTGAAGAGTAATTCGATGAGATGTGCATTTAAAACCATTCAGGCAATGCAAATCCAAACCATGAGAGACCGGTTCACACCCACCAGGAGACCAGGAAAAAGAAATAGAAGAGTGTTGCCGAGGAGGGGGAGAAATGGGAAACCCCGCGTGTCAGCGGCGGAAAGGGACAGTGGGGCAGCTGCCCTGGAAAACAGTTTGGCGGCTCCTCAGTAAGTTAAACATAGACTTATCCTATGACTCGGCGATTCCACTCCTAGGTATAGACACAAAGGATTGAAAACAGATGCTCTAACAGGCACGTGAACATGAGTGTCCACGGCAGCATTATTCCTCTTAGTTGAAAGGTGGAAACAACCTGAATGTCCATCAACTGACAACCGGATAAGCAAAATGTGGTCCATCCACACAATGGAATATTATGCAGCCACGAAAAGGAATGAAGCCATGACCCGTGCGATAACATGGATAAACCTTGAAAATGCTGTGCTGAGTGACAAGCCAGACACAAAAGGCCACATGGTGTGTGAAACCGTTTATATGAAATGTCCAGAATAGGGAAATCCATGGAGAAAAACATGGATTAGTGGTTGCCAGGAGCTGGGGTAGAGGTAGGGGGTCTGGGGAGTGACTACGAATGGCTCCGAGGTTTTACTGGGGGTGGTGGAAATGTTCTGGAACTAGATAGAAGCGATGCTTGCACAACATTGTGACTGTATGAGATGCCACTGAAGTGAGCGCTTTAAAATGGTGAATTTCATGCCACATTAAAAAAAAAAAAAAAACCATTCAGGCAAGACCTTGAAAGATGAAATAAGAGGGAGATTGGAAGTAGGGAGGCCAGTTAGAAAGCCGTTGATTTCAGAAGCACTGTCATTGTTATTTTTGTTTTCTTTTCTTTTTTACCCCACATACTCAGTGATGTTCAGAGAAGTGCAGGTTCTTATTCCTTACTTCCCAGACGGAAAGACCGAAATCTGAAAAGCAGAGGGACA
This sequence comes from Equus quagga, assembly GCF_021613505.1. Classification (NCBI taxonomy): domain Eukaryota; kingdom Metazoa; phylum Chordata; class Mammalia; order Perissodactyla; family Equidae; genus Equus; species Equus quagga. The sequence continues at coordinate 101,159,995 of NC_060271.1, forward strand.
TTTTCAGCACCTACAGAAGGTTATTCTCACCATTGTTACCAAACTCTTCAGAAATTGGCTTAATTTTAAAATTCTAAAATCTGCCCACCATACTCTTAATTAATGGACAGTTATTTATTTAGCATTTTCTGAGGACTGGGTATCTGCCTGGCACAGTGAGAAATACAAAAGATTCCGTCAGCACCTTTAACTAGCAAGAGATATTATGTCATTCATCTTCTAAAACATCTGCGATGTTGCAAACTCATTTAGTCCAACCTCCCCGGCACTGCAGGAACCCTTTTAGGCGGAAGGTCAGCCGACATCTATATGAACACTTAGGGGGATGGGAGCTCATCATCTCCACAAAGCAGCCAGTTTAACTGTGGGAAATTTTTATCTTCAGTTACATTACCCCACTGGTCTTTACTCTGTTTTCCTGATCGATGCAGAACAAAATAAATCTCTCATCTATATAACCACCCTTCCCATGGAGATGACTGCCTCGAGGCCTTGATACAGGCAAAGTGGCTCTGCTCTTCCATTAACCCTCCCCCATGAGAACCTCTGCACTCCTCTCCTGGTCCCTCCAGAGCTGGCCTCTAGTGTGTCAACATCCTCCCTAGCATGTGACACCAGAACTAGTCCGCAACTTAAAGAGTCTTCAATAGAGTTGTGGACACTGAATTAGCAGGCTTGCAATCATAGCAACTTGAGGCAGTAGATGAAGATACTAACCAAGACAGAGATTGGATCTGCTGTGAGAATTTTACCACAAATATTACTGGTTGAACTTGGGCTCAAGTGTATGACTTTCTCTATCCATGGACAAGGAAATCTGCATTTGGTTATTCTTTCCTCCCAGATTCTGCTGTACCATTTCTGCTTTGAGTCTTACCAGGAGGAGCTGCCTGAGGGCCTCTGTGCTTCAGTCACTCATGCTCACACCATCCAAATGCTCAATCTTGCAGCATCCAAGGGGATTCGTGGAGACCAGGTGCATCTGGTCTTCATCTGAATTATGAAATATGTATATATGTATGTATACATACACATATTTCATAATTTCAAGATATATATGTATTTCATAATTCATATATCTATATCTGTATATATTTCCTCTTACTGAAATAAGAAAAACAAGATACTCTTAGCTGCTTGAAACATAGGTCAAATAGATATAAGCTATACCCCAAAATTAAAATAGGCCAGAACCAGACAAATAGAATGAAGCACTTAATTTCCAAATATCCCCAGTTGCCATCTGTTCAGTGGCATATTCTGAAATCTCTGAGATCCAGGGCCAGCAGTGAGCAGCATGCAGGAATCCTCTCTCTGTAAACAGTGGAATGCAGCTTGTTGGAACAATAAGCCACCAGCTGCATATTAATCACCAGGACTTTAGAACCTAAAGGCCAGGGTTACTTAAATGGAGCTTTAAATAAATAAAACAAGTGGGGCAACTCAGCTAGATATTTGACACATCCCTTGGCCACGCCCTGCCCACTGCGACTCTTCCGAAGACCCAAGTCAGAGGGTTAGAAGGAGGCAGGGAGCCCCAAAAGTGTGGCAATTGGCAACCGGCCCAGAGGCAAATGACAAGTTGGAAAAACAGCTCTAGGAGGCTTTGCCCAACTGTAGGAAGGGCCTCCTTGAGAGCTGGCAGCTCACTCTAGGCTGAGGAGCCCTCTCCCTCATTCAGTCTTGAAGTTAGCAGGGTGGCAGGCGGGAGGACAGGTAGGAGTTCAGGGCAAGCCAAGGCAATCACAGAAGCCCCCAGTCTCCTTCCTTCATCACTAGCAGGAATGGAGCTCTCTGGAGTTGCTAGTCCAAACCCTGTCCAGCAACTTGGGATCTGGCATATTGACCATCGAAATCCTACAAGCAGACAAGGCAGGAAAGGGAGGAACAGGAAGAGAAGGGACTACCCCAAAGGTTCCAGAGTGAGGAGTTTGAGAGGTGGAAGGTTGGGGCAAGTCTAGATCCATAAGTAGGAAGTTACCTGCATGGTGTGATTTGATAGAACTTGTGTTGACCATCTCTTTAGTGACAGTTCCTCTACCAGGCACGTCACGGCACTATTTCATCTAACCCTCCCAACGTGGCTATGAGGTGGAGACTACACCCTATTTTATAGAGAGGGAAGGGTTAAGACTCAGAAAGGTTAGGAATAGCATTTGTCCAAGGTCTACCTCCCTCCGAAACTCCTATTCTTTCTACAATAGCTCAGTGCCTCCCTCTAGACTAAAGCGAAAATATATTCACTCCCTGGGAATGCCAGGATGAGAGGCTCAGTTCTCGTGGGTTACAGGCATCCCTTAGTACTCACTGCCAGGCTCACGTTAAGGCAGGTGGGAGTCATCAGAAGAACTGCTCTCAGGGAAGGCTGACACTGAGCCAGCCGAGAGACCTGTGGTCTCCAGGGAGACGGGACAGTGGAGCCACAGGACCTCCAGGAGGAGGGAAAAGGAAGCTGAGATGCCCTGGGGGCAGAGGTAAACTGCTGACCTCATCATTTGGCAAAAGGCCCAACCTGAGTCTAAGACAACAGCAAAAGGAGCAAAAGATTCTGCACTTACATCTAACTAGTATTTACTGAGTGTTTTCCTCAGAAGGCATCGTGCTGGCGCCGTGCTTCTCAAACTACCTGTGGTGAAGGACCCACGTTTGTTTGTTGTTTATTTATTTATTTATTTGCACTCTAGTACATGGTCCTGCTATGCATGACTAATAAATATGCAGCTCGTACCACACACAAGTCACCATGTGAGACCATCAATACCCACACTTGTTCATACCGTGTCCAATAAGGTCAGTCCACCACTGTTGCCCCTGGAAATTGTGGCAGTGTTGAGTTGCCATGAGAATTTCTTAAATGCTTCCCGTCAATTTCTGGTCTTCTCTCTTCACTGCCAGTAGCAGACCGTTCACGGAGACTGCAGCATCTTTGAGCAGCTCTCTAGAGATTAGGTTGGAAGGCTGGGGAGAGGCTGTCCCATGTGAAGACAGCAGAGTGCACAGGTGTGAGAGCTGCCTCCTGCTGTCCAGACAGACTCCAGGCAAACGCTGTCAGTTCTATAATTCCAGTCAAAACATTATATAACAAAGCGTTTCTGGGTGGGCATTAGCAGATCTGGGTTCTAATCTAGATTTTCCAGCTGACTCAAGGTATAACTGGGTATATTCCTTTACTTCTATGTGATTGAGCCTCCCTTTAGAAGGTGACAAGTTTGAACTAGGCAGCCACTAAGGACCCTTCCAGTTCCCAGGTGCCATGCTCTTCCCCCTGACTCGCATCTCCATAGACCACCTACATGCTCCTGACTCCCCAGTTTATATCTCCAGCCTGGACATCTCCGCTCACCGCCAGAGCCGTACATTCATCTGCCTACTTGACAACTGCCCTCAATATCTCCCAGACATCTCAAACTTAACGTGACCGGCATGCAGCTCCAAAATAGTCCCTACCCCTCGCAGTCTCGCCCCTATCAGTTAATGGCAACTCCATTCTTTCAGTTGCTCAGACCGAAAATCTTAGAGTCATCTTTGATTTCTCCCTTTATCTCACAACTCACTTCCAACATGTCAATAAAATTCTCAACTTACCGGCTCAAATATATCCCAAATCCAACTATTTCTCATCATCTCCACCACCCTGATCCATGCTGCCTCCATCTTATTGCTGGCCTGGTCACGGCAATGGCTCCTACAAGCCCTCTGGATCTTCTTTCCCCTTCTGCTGCCCACTCTTACACAGCAGCCATGAAGACCCTGTTATAATCCAGATCAGGCCACTCCTCTGCCCAGGACCCTCCACCAGCCCCCACCTTGCTTCCGAGCGAAGCCCTGCACCCCTGGCCTCTCTGAGGCCTCTCCAACCTCACTTTCTACCCTTTGCCTCCTTGTTTTCTTTGCTCCAGTCACCCAGCCTTCCTTGCATGCAGGGCCTATGCACTTGCTATCTTCTCTGCCCAGTATGTTCTTTCATTCCTGCATTGCTCATTCCCTCATTTCCTTCAGGATTTTACCCAAAGGTCTCCCTGGTCCCCTAAGATCTCAGGGTCCCCACCCCTTACAATTCATACCCCACTTTCCTGATGAATTTTTTCTCCTTAGCATTTACAACTATGTAACAAACTATTGCTTATCTTGTCTGTGATCTATCCCCCTCCTCAGAATGTACGTGCCCGGGGTGGGGGGGGAGGGGGTGCGGCAGAGATCTGTGTGTGTTTTGTCCACATTCTAGGCCCAGTTCTACCACAGCCCTCGGACAAGGTCAATGTTCAATACATTTACAGAACGAGGGAAGGAGTTCTGTGGCTCACTGGTCTGGCTGGTCCAAGGTCTCCTGGTTGCCCCTTCTGCACTTGGTCGCCAAACCCAGGCAACAAACATCTCAGCCTCTAAGGGGGCAATTCCAGCAGATGTGAAAGAAGCCTGTCCCCAGTCTCTGGGGCCTGTCTCGGGAGGGGACTGTGGGGAAGTCTGCACCTCACCACTGACCCAGTATCCAGAGCCGCTGCTTTGCGCCCTCATCTCTGCAAAGAAAAATACCCCCAGGACAGCTTTTTAAAAACTTAATCCCATGTAAACCCTTCAGCTATTTACCTGAATTCCATTTAATCTCCTAGAGAGATGCCTCTAAATCATCTGCTCTCAAGGAGTCAAGAAAAAGCAACTCCCCCTATGAAGATGTTTTTATTGCTCTTGCTGCTGAGAAAACAAGCTTTAATTTCTATCAAGAGAAGAACAAAGCAACAGAGCAATTATTTATAGTTTTTTTTCCTTAGTGCGGATTATCTAACCACAGGTCTCCCAGAGCATTTAATCTCCAACAGGTAAAAGGTTTTATCCATTTAAATGCACCTTTGGAGAAAGATCCTAGGCCCCAGCTGCAGGTGCATGTGTGAACCTGCTGGTCCTTCCATTTGTCCCCAGCAGGGAGGACATAAAACACTCTCAAAATCAGAGCCACACAAATGAGGTTTTCCTCTCCAGGGGCAGGGGGTGGGGGAGAAAGAGTCTCTTCCCATCTCTGCGGTTAACTGAGGGGCCTGTTTTGTCATTCCATATCCAACTGCAGTTGCCCTGGAAGGAACAGGACATCTCAGAATCTTTGAAGACAGGAAGCATTTGGAGGCCCCTAGAGCACTCCGCTCCCATAGAAGTCCCTTCCACAATGTCCCTGACAACCAGGCCCCATCGTCTGCCCAAACGCTCCTGGGGACAGAGCACTCACCATGCACCATCTTCTGGGAAGCCTGTTCCTCCTAAATGCCATGGGTCCCCCTTGGGTTTATTCTCCGCCAAGATCTTGGGTCTTTGTAATCACTGAGGGCTCATCTGTGCCCAGCACGTCTTACCTCATTTAATCACCGCAGCCCGAGGAGAGAGGGACTAGCATCCACACTTCCAGACGAGCAAACCAAGGCTCCCACTCCTTCCTGCCCCTCCCGCCACTCTCCTTGGGACCTGGATTATAATGTGCTATTTTATTTTATGAATATTGTAATCACAGCCTGAATCATTTTCATTCTTATTCTAGAAACACAGGCTAGCACCTTATGGAAGCATAAATCCATTTGAGGGCCCAAAGAATGGGAGAAAGAAATATAGCATGTTTAGCCTAAACATTAGCAAAGAAACCAGGGACCACCCAGGTTCATCACACGATCAAATAATCAGGCAGGTCCTTCTCGCAGCTGGAGGAAGACTCAAACGTGCCAGCCAAACTGGGCATCTTCATTTCACCAAGGCCCTCTACCATTTTTTTTAATTACCAATTTTTTTTAATAGACTTTGTTTTAAAGCAGTTTTAGTTTTACAGAAAAACTGATTGGGAAGTACAAAGTTCCCAAGTATCCTCTGGCCCCATAAACATTGTTTCTCCTACTATTTACATCTCGTATTAGTGTAGTACATTTGTTACAACTGATGAACCAATATTGATACACTAACGTCCATAGTTTACATTAAGATTCACTCTGTGTTGTATGATCAGCGGGTTTTGACAAATATATAATGACACACGTCTATCATTACTGTACCATAGAAAATACTTTCACTGCCCTAAAAATCCCCTGTCCTCTACCTATTCATTCCTCCCTCCCTCCCCTACCGCCAACCCCACTCTCTGGCACCTGCTCATTCCAAATTATTGACAAAATATCCTGGTACTAATAAACAATTGGAGCAAGGTTGCAGAATACAAAGTTAATATACCAAAGTCAATTGCTTGCCTATATACTAGCCATGAACAACTGGAATTTGAAATTAAAAATACATTAGCACCAAAAAAAATAGGTATAAATTTAACAAAATATGTAAATGTTCTATATGAGGAAAACTACAAATCTCTGGTGAAAGAAATCAAAGAATTTCTAAATAAATGGAAAGACACGGCATGACTGAATTTTAAAAGCAGACTCTCCAAGTCTCTCCACTGTCCTGATCTCAAATCAGAGGTTTAGAAATAGCCTCCTTCACAATGATGGTTGACAGAAACATCTCCTAAACAAAGGTAACTCCACGGATGTGCAGCTCCATATGAGCAGCTCAAGGTCCCCTTGCACTGTGGGCGGCAGCAGGGAAAGACATGCCAAGACAGGGCTGCCAGACAAAATACAAACAAATGTTTAGCATGCGTATGTCCCAAATATTGCATGGAACACGCTTATACTAAAAACTTTAAAAGTCATTTGTAGTTTAGCTAAAATTCAAATTTAACTGGGCCTCCTGCATTTTTACTTGTGGTCTCTGGCAACCCGACGCCAAGGTTTCACTGTGGCAAGACTCAGAACAAAGAAAAGCAACAAACCTCTTACATTTTTCAAAGCCTTTTCAGCTCTTTCTCTCCAGATTTTACTACTACTTGTCTGAAAGGAAAGCAGGACAAGTATGTCCATCCTCATTACCCAGATGAGAAAAAAAACAGGGCACCAAGTAACGCAGCAAAGGCCACGCAGGTCAGGAACGCAGCTGCGTCTAATCATTCTTCAGCCCACCTGTTCCATTAGCCCGGTGCATTTCAACTCTGGCTGAACCCTGGAATCACCTGGGGAGCTGCCAAAAACCCACCGATGCCCGGGGCCCCACTCCTAAAGCCTGGGCATCCTTTCTAAACAATTTATAATAAAAAAAAAATAAAGATATATAAAAGTAGACGACAAAGGATAACGAATCCTCAGAGAACCAAGTACCCAGCTTCAACAGTTATTAACTCATGGCCAATCTCGTTTCCTATACCAGTGCTGTCCAAGAGAGTTTTCTGCACTGATGGAAATGTTCCATATGTGCACTGTCCAATATGGTAGCTGCTGGGCACGTGTGCCTAATGAGCGCTTGAACTGTGGCTGGTGTCACGGAAGAACTGCATTTTTAGTTTTTAAAAAATTTTAATTAATTTCAATTTAAATAGCCACAGGTGGCAGTGGCTGCATATTGGCTAGCACAGATCACTACTTTCACCCATTTCTCCCTTCACCATGTAATTTTGAAGAAAATCCCAGACATTATTTCATCCATGTATCAATATCTTTTAAAGCTTTCCAGATGATTCAAACGTGAAACCACAGTTGGAGACCAATGACTAGTCAAATATTCAGTACTGTAACACTCCAGTTAATTAGAGGACAGACTTTCAGCAACTTCACAACCTTGAGAACAAGTTTCTCAACCTTGAGTGCACATCCAATTATCTGAGGAGCTAGACCTGTGCCCAGGCTGCGCCCACAGTGATGCAGATTTGTCTGTGTTGGGACATAACTCTCTTTTTCTTTCCTTCCTCTTTCCTCATTGTTCCACAAGCTCTTCATGTGATTTGAATGTGTAGTCAGAATTGAGAACCACTGCTCTCAAGTCTTTCTATATAAAGCACGTTCCACAAACCAGCTGTATCAGCCTCACCTGGGAGCTGGTTAGAAAACCAGAATCTCAGGGCCACCCTAGACTTCCTGAATCAGAATTTACATCTTAACAAGGTCCCCCAGGTGACTTTATTCACACATTAAAGTTTGAGAAGTACTACTCTAAAACAATGGTTCTCAAATCATGGTCCCCTAACCGGTGGCCTCAGATTACCCGGAATGCAAATTCTTGGGCCTCATCCTAGACTTAAAGAATCAGAAAATCTGGGGGTAGGGCCCAGCAAGCTCTACTTGTATTTTAACCAGCCCTCCTGGTAATGCTGATGCATGCTCAAGTTCAAGACCCACTGCTCTGGAGTCTAGAAGATAGCTCCATATTGTCCAAGCAGCAAGTAAGGATTATAAAAACAGCACTTTACTACAGAAGAGAAACTGAAGCCATCCTCAGGCTCACATGTAAACAATTATACATAAATTAAGATATCTTGTTATACCCCATGACATAGGAAAAGTAACTAGAGTGGGGGGAGGAATTGAAAACAAAGAAAGCAACCTGGGGTCCTTAGAAAAGCACCAGCCAATAACTGATGTTTATAAAAATGTCCAAGACATTCAACACGTCAGTTGTGTTCAGTATAGTCTCTTTGAGAAGGTAACGAAGTTTACATTTTAGAAATATTTCTATTACAACGTTTTACATTTCTTTCAAGTGAAAAATAATTGCTTAGAATAGTCTATTGTGTCAAGTATTTCATTCCTAAAATTGTGGGGGAGGAAAAAAATGAAGAAGAAAGGTTACACCGGGTAGCGTGGTAGGACCCAAGATCATTCTCCAGAGCAGTTATTGTTAAGCTTTTCGACATCTTGAATTCTTCTGAGAACTGGAGCAAAGCTATGGACCCTTCTGCCCTTAAAAGGCGTGCCCAGAATATACAGAAAATTGTGCGTGCAGTGGCAGAGGATTCAAAGCCCCTAGGCCAAAGCGGCTGATGCTGAGGACGCTGTTCCGACGTGGAAAGCAGGCAGAGAGAACAGAACACAGCTCTTCCCGGGGTAGAACCATCAGACTCCACGATGAATCCTGGCTTTCTCTCTAAGCAGCTCATGACAGTCAGAGACTCAGAGTCCTCCTCTGCAAAGTGGCTGCAGGACGGGCAGTTTGTTGTTACCCTTCTACAGGTGAGGAAACTGAAATCTGGAAAAGGGAAGAGCTTGTCTAGATGGGTCAGTGACAAGGTCAATCTTTAAACCTTGACAGCCTTTCAGCTGGCCCATCTATTGCCCAGTAGGACGCAATGTGCCTTCCGCATATCTCCAGGTCAGCTGGGCACACTGCTCCTGTCTTTTCTGCCCACCTTTGGAGCCCATCTCCTACACATCCAGATGAAGCCTGCCCTCCACGACCACTTGTCCTTCCCCCACCACGAAAGACCCATCTCTGTTTCCAAGGCTCTATTCCAAGTCAGGGAGTTGGCCAGCCCATCCTTTAAGCCTCAGCGTAACCTAAACAGAAAGAGCTCTTAAATCAATGACACTGTATTGCCCTTACTCTGTTGTAAGGCCTATTCCTACTACTAAAGTGTGAACTCCTTGGGAGAAGAGATTGTGCCACTCATCTTCGCATCCCCAGAGTTGGCAAGTGAGCACTTCACAAATGAAGAATGGAGGGCAGGCTCCACTCCAGCCCTCAGAGATTCATAGAAGTGTTATTTGCAAACGTTATTTTACCCTGGTATTGTGCTTGCAGACAAGCCTGTCTCCAGGCCTAAACTTTTAAGCCCTTTGGGGATGCAGATGAGTTTTCCTATCTTAATGTAGGAAGTACCAAGGGCCACATTACATAGGCAACACAGTGGGTGCCTGTTTTCCTGAAGAGTCAATTTCTTCCAAACAAAGTAGCCCCAGCTGGTAGGGTCTAGGCTGAATGCTAATGAGATGTCAGGAAATTAGTAGCCTAATTCTGCATATCCACCTTCCAGGAACTCCAAACACACATTAACAGGACAAACTGGGAGGAGTCCGGGTGCCTTTCTCACAACCCCACAGCCCTTCAAGTCACACACGGTCCCCAACTGCTCCCTTCTCCTCTAGCAGGGCTACAGTAAATGGGGGGCAGGGGGCAGTGGATTCTGTGGGCACCTGTGAGTAGAACCGAGAACTGGCAAGGCTGTGTTTTTCAAAATGGGTCTCAGCCAGAACGCTCCAATCTGGGGTGGGAGGGTACCCGAGTTTCTGGTGTGGATGGAGCATCTGCCAAGCTCGAAGCCCAGGAACAGGCTGCACAGGTGATTGTGAGTGCTTGTGTGTGCACACGCACATAGACACACAGACACACAGCCTTGGGGGCAGAACGGAGTTGACTTTGGCAATATGCTGCCTGTCCTGAGTCCCAGCGGTACCCAAAGCCCCAGGCATTGCATTCTTGTTCACATCACCTGTAGGAGACATGGAAATAGGTTTCCCAGCACCGCAGCCCTTGGGAATGGGCCGCAGAGGTCAGTAACTCAGAGTCCAGCCCCAGGGACTAGGAAGCTGAAGAGCTAGGCAAAGAGGCCCCTGCCCCTGAGACTGCACAGGTAGGGAAGGCCCGAAGCCTTCTTGTACGCAGTGCCATTTTCCCTCCTGACAGTCTGGTTGGAGAGCAGTTGACACCATGAAACAAGGCAGAGAGCAACCTAAGATAGGCCTAATGTACTGCTAAGTTGTATGACCAGGAAGTTCTGTGGGGCCCTAGAAAGAGGGTCATGCAGCACCTCGGGGGGTCCAGGAGGCACTACGGGGCTGGTGAGACGGGGAAGGAGGAGGGAGGAGGAGATTGTTGGGGGAAAGAGGAGGTGGGCTTGTATTCCGAGACAAAACAGAATGAGGAATTCAAATGAACAGATTTTAAATATTTATAAGCTCAAGGCAAAAATATCAATGAGTTAAAAGGATACGAGGGGAAGCAGAAGCCCTCTGAGTCCCCTTCCCACTTGTCAGAGGTAAAATTTTTTGTGTGTACACAAGTCTAGTATGTGTGTGTGTGTTTCTTTTTGCACAAATGGGATCATACTATGCATACTATTCTGACTTACTTTTTTTACTTGATCATTTATTTTGAACATCTTTCCCCATTAATATATAAAAATAAGCCTAGAAACTTGTAACAGTTGCTTAGTATTCCATTCTAGGGAAGTAAAAAATGCTCCTTCGCTATAGGCATTTAGCTTGTTTCCAATATTTTGCTGTTTCAAATCTGAGAATTTCTCTTTGTATGACCTGTGCAGGTTCGCCAGTGGGATACACCTGCAGCAGAATTTCTGGGTCAAGGGAAACTCCTGTTACATTCCCACCCACAGCTCAAATGGCACTTACGGTGCACCTATCGTGTACAAGAAAGAGGAAGAATCAAACAGCTTATATGTTAATGACACTAAAGGTAAACTGATCTTGGGCACCTGACTGCAAGTAGGAAGAGGTCATTTATTGAGGGATGGGTTAAGGGCATTTCTACTCTTTCAATATTTTTTTCTATTGTATGTACATATGTTTTTTTATGATAAATATTAAATGTGCAACCTAACACATGGGTTATAACACATTATTGCAGAACAGGTAATTACATGACAATCTACCCCAATCTATTATACATCATAAATTCTTTTCACTCTCTTCAGCACAGCCCAGTGTGTGATAAATTATGTGCATAAAAAATCACCCCGTGCTTTTTCAGAATTATCTCCCAGGGGTTGCAAGGATTGCCTGTGGGGGTCAGAACCAAATGAGTCTTGAGCTTCAAGCCCACCCCTAATATCAAGCCCAGTGTGAAGGAGCGCACTAACATCAGGCAGCAGCTCAGCTTGCTGTTTTCCCAGCCAGAAAAGCAGCGAGCAGGAAGCAGGGCTCCCTGGTTGGGTTCTGATTTCCTGAAAAGCTAAATTCTCACTACTCTCCCCACTCAGACCCTTTCCCTGCCCCCACCCTTTTATCAAAAGCGAAAGTCTTACTGCAACAGCACATGAGCCTTGGCATCAAAGATCTGTGTTACTCACTGGTTCCCAGAAAAACACTTGTCTGGGACACGGGTTAAGGAGCAGCCAAGAAGAGGTCATTGATCTCTGTCTCCAGGGCTCAGCGGCTTTGGCACGGGGAGGGGCCAAGGCTTTCCAGATGTTCCACTGAAGGGCTGGATCGGCGCCAGGGGAGCCCAGCAGATCTACAAAGGACGCCTGTTCCCCAAGAGTGCACCATGCGAAATCCAAAGCTCTCTGAAGAGCGTGCCCTCCAAAGTGGGTAGGGCCTTCCTACAGACTTCTGTGGTAACCATTTTCCCGCTGTCCTCACTCAGTCCGCGCCCACAGCCACCCCCAGCTCTGTTTCTCCACCACTTCCACAACACCCCCTCCCCCAGCACTCGCAGGCACACACATTTCCCCCAAACTACCAGCACTGGTTTCTATAACAACAAAGCAAAGAGCCAACAAGATTTGAAAAAGCAGCAAACTTGACAGCGACCATGCAGAAGGGCAAAGAAAATAGCCTGGGAAATTCTGGTCTCACCCAAGAAATCTGCTCTCAGAGGAGTGCCAGCCCATCAGGGGCCCCAGCTACAAATCTAAAAACTGAGCTCTCAGCTCCCAAGGGCACGATTCCCTTCCTCTGGCTCCACCCACCCGCTCTGGAAAGGAAAAGGCCAGAGATTCACTGAACAGTACACTACATAAGTTTGAAAGTTATCTAAACAGAAAGCAAATCCTAAATGCAGCATTAAGACGATTACAGCAATGACATCATGACCACTCCTAACACCACTGGTCAGTCATTCATCAAACAAATATTTATTGAGCACCGACTATGTGCCAGGCTCTATTCCAGGTTGCTAGGACTGCAGTGATAAACAAGTAAGATCAAATTCTTGCCCTCTGGAGCTTACATTCTAGAAAGACAAACAGATAATAAGTGAACAAAAAAATAATTTTAAAAGGCAACAAGAGCATTAAAAAAAGCAGCTCAAAAAAAATTTCCCGTTTTTATGGTATAAAAATGGAGGCAGTATGAGAATGTAGAAAGAAAACTAGACTTTCTGTATCTGTGTATGGTGCTCTACTTTCAAAATGTGCCTTCATGCAGATTGACCCACTTTGCCATCACTCACTGTCGAGTTAGCAGGGTGGGACTACAACAGTGTGCTCATTTATCCAAGCAGAAACAGAAGCCCACACATGTGAAGTGACTCATTCAAGGTCCACAAGTTTCATTCCTTGGATGTCTATTTATCAGATGACCATAGAGAGAATGAAAAGATTAGCCACAAATTAGGGGAAGATATTTGCAACAAATATAACTACCCTGAAGCAATAAGAAATAGACAAAAGTATAATAGCAAAATGCACAAAAGAAATGAACAGATATTTTTCAGGAAAGATCAAAAACCTCTAGATACGTGAAAAGATTCTCAATATTAACAATCAGAGAAATACAAATTAAAACTATAATGGCATATCACCTACCACACTGGCAGAGATTTAAAAGTCTGATAATACCAAGTATTTGTGAAGACATAAAGCAACTAGAAATTGCAAACACGTCTAGTGGTGGCATCAATTGGTATAATCACTTTGGAAAACAATTTATCATTACCTAGTAAATAACTTATCATTACCTAGTAAAGTTGAACATGCACAGACCCACTGAGCCATCAGTTCCACACCTGGGTAAATAACCTAAAGAAACTATAGATGCAAGTGTGCCCCAGAATACAGCTGTCCCTGATAGCAAAATCCTGAAAATAACCCAGATGTCTATGAATAGAAGAACAGATAAATGAATTTAGATATATTACTATACTGGAGAATATGCAGCAATAAAAAATGAATGACCTACGGTCACCCTTCTTATATAGATGAACCTCAAAAGTATAGCATTGAGTGAATCACAAAGAATTTACACAAGATGATACAATTTGACTACAGCTAAAAAGTGGGTAAAACAAAACAATATATTATTTAAGAAAACAAACAACTAGGTGACAAAATCATAAAGAAACGAAAGAAAAAATTTAACACAGAATTCAGGATAGTAGTTACATTTGGGGAAGAAAAGGCGAAGACAAGATCAGTGGAGGGGCCTGGCGACTGCAAAGGCACCAGAAGGGTTCTTTTTCTTATTCTGGGTCTTAGGTACTTAGGACCAATGAAATATATATGACATAATTTCAGAATATTTAAATTAATTTAACTTAATCCCAAAGGACAGATTGATTCAAGGCAAACAAATCACAGAGGGTATTTTTTCCTTAAGTCAGACAAAGAAATTCTCCTTTGTTCATTTTCTAAGGCAAGGAAGCCTGGTGAAGATCTCAGACAGGATACCAAGTGGATGTTAAATCTAAAGGACCCTTGTTTGATTTCTGTTTTAAAAAATTAAAAATAAAAGCAAAACAGGCTCCTCTCCAGGCAGAGCTAGGTGCTTCTAGTTGGCCCGGCAGTAGCATAGTGGCTGCAAGGCCATAATTACAGCCAGGGAGAGGTCAGCCGCAAGGTGGACATCTGTAATTAAGCAGGTGAGTCTGTCTTCCAGGCAGCAGCTGCTCTGCCGATGGCCCCGATGACCCAAACCCCACCTATTACAGGCAGTTCTTGACTTTCATACATTTAGCCTTCAAACAACACACATGGACGCTCGGCCATCAGCCGGCAGTAACATTTCACAGTGGTGCTCTCTGCCTGTCAAGCCACTGTGCCACCTCCACACCTCAGCCATATTTACCCAGACAATAGTCACTCATTAATTCACAGAACAAATATTTCCTAAGCACAGCTGTATCCTGGCACTGTCTTAGGCCACAACGGTACAGCAGACACAGTCCCTGCCTTCATACAGCTTAGAGTCTAAAGAAAGTGTTTCTGCAATTATTTGAATAATTTGTTGCCTCCTACACTTTTTTTAAAACAAAAATGATGGATAAGGAAAAAAAAAAACCCAAATATTGGCCCTTGTGATGAGAAAGATGCATCTCTTCTGCTTCAAAGAATAGAGTCTAAGATAGCGAATCCGTGAAGCGTCTTCAGGGGGCTGCAAAGGCCCATTTAGCCTCAGCTGGACCCTCCCAGCACTTAAGCAGGTTGACAGGCTACCCAGACGATCAAGTGGAAAAACATGCTGAAAATATTACCAAAGATGGTGCCTAAACAACGAGACACAGTGAGAGGATTTTATAATACATTTTAGTTCTCTAGGAATGGAATCTCCCATTATGACTTTTAACTCAATTATTCAAGCTTTCACTCCTTTGACCTTCAGAAGGCATCACGTGCAAAATTAGGAGACTGCCTGCAAACCTGGCTGTTGGTCCTTCGTACATGAAGAGTTCAAGAAAGGCTTAGAATTTCCTCTTCCTACAAGGGTTGGTCCTTCTTTTTGAGGGAAGGAAGAGTTATCTAACGGACATCAAGAGCTTAAACCATCATCAGCATAAAAGTTCTGAAGGTAAAACGTCAAGCGTTAGATAAAATGTAGGTCAACGTTAGGGCGGATGGGTCAACCACCTTCCTGGTATCCCACCTCACATAGGCAATAAATGGTTTAGCCTCTTCATGGCAATACATTGCCTACCATAGTGAGAAGCTACCTACCCCAAATCAAACCCCTTTTCAGGACAAGAGGCTAAATAAATCCTTCTTGAAAGAACCTCAGTTTCTTCCCACTTCTGTAGCTCCCAGGCAGTACCCTCCAAGTTTGAGGAGAAAATCCTTACTTCATAGCATACATGAATAAGCATGATGAAAGGATGTTTTCCCTAAAGTCGAGTGCCTTTGTTGCCATTTTTCTCTCCCCTAGATGGACCTATTCACAGACACACCGCTGGACCACCCCTTAAGTAAACTCCACATGCATACCCACTTGAGAGAGAATTAAGGAGCAAATATTGATGTTACAAGGGATTTTTTCACTTAAAAACAAGTCTTCACAGGAGCAGTTTACTCAATATGGGGTCTACTCAAATAGAGTCCTTTCCTAGCTCTTTGGAAACAAAATTCAAGTTTTAATATTTCCATTTTTGCCTAAATTTTCAAGAAATACAACTGTTCTATAAATAGATGCTGAGATCCAACTTTCTCTTTTCATTGTTTCATATACTCTTCTCCTCTATCTTTTTACAACGTAGATCTTGGATTTTTTTTTTTAATAAAATAAACAGTTGCCTTATTATCCTCCATTTGTATATAGTTATAGAAGTTATCTGTTACAAACATTCAGATCTTATAAAAGACTCCTAGAAGAAGAATCTCTTCTACAACATTTTAAAATGCTTGTTTTCTCTGTGTGAATACCTCCAGAGACGGAGAGCTCCCTACTTACGGTTCAAATGTATTTAACTGATGACAAACTCTGTTTATTAGAGGCTTTTTCTGCATGCTAAATGAAGCTTAAATCTGCCTCCATATGACTTCTACCCCTCTGGTCCTAGAACTGCCCTAAGGAGCCACAGGATAAGCTCTCCCCCTCCTCTACTTGGCCACACTTTAAGTTCTTAAGGTACCCCCCCATATCTCACCCGCTACGAAGGGTCCTGTGCTGTGGCCAGGAATAATGGAGTCTAGCTCTCTAGTGGTATGTATAAAGAGAGATGAGGAAACCGTCTCACTGACTCACACGTGTATTCAGAAAGTCTTCAATCTGAGAATCCGAAATCCTGAGCATTCACTGAATCATAGCATCTTAATGCTGTCGATGTAATCCAGTTGAGGGCCAGAAGCACCCAATGATTTGTTCACTTTCAACTGTCTGGTTAGGAGCAGGGCTAGGAACAAAATCCAAGCTTCGGATTTCAATAAAGGAGTTACTCCCACTAGACTTCACCATAAAGCTGCCTGATGCTGAACTCCGTGCGACTAACTGGGAGCTTCATGCCCAGCACTAGCGAGGCCCTGCGATGATCAAGGCTCACACGGACTTCGTCTGTGCCTCTATGGCAGCCTGTATCACACTGGATTTGGGTGATCTGGTTCCCCACTGGACCAAGAGGCCCTGAGCACAGAGATGGCCCTTGTCCCCAAACAGGCTTCGTGTAGTCCAAGGGCTAGGCAGAGCTCCAAGCTCAGCACTGCCATATCACAAGGTCAGCCAGGAGCCTCATGTGCGGTGGGCCAGCTCTCAGCTCTGCACCCATTTTACAGAAACCCCTGCCCTTGAATGGCTTGTGGCTTACTGGAGTAAGCAGGACACCACCAGGACTCTAGTTATAGATACAATATAAATCTACGAATACAAGCTTGTATAGAAAGATACAGAGGAGTGTGGGAGTAAATACAGTATCATGAACCAGCAGGTGGGGGTGGGCGGGCTGATGTGGGAAGGCCCAAGAGGAGGGGCCAAACTTGAAATCAACTTTTGAAAGAGTAGAGAAGTAGTTGAATAAACAGGGAGGGGTATTATAGGGTATTATAATGTGGGACTTGGTGTGTTTGGAGGCCCTGAGGTGGCCTCAGAGAGCCCCTAATAAGTACCAGGCACAGAAAGCTTAAACATGCAGGCCCACGCCCACCTGTGAAATTGGCTGTGCACTGGAATATGAAACAACTGATTATCCAAAGCAAAGTCAGTCCAAACACCCTGTTTATCTCAACAGTTTCCTTTAAAGTGACACTTTTTCCTATTTCATTTAGTCATGCATTCATTTATCTGACAAGTAAAAATTATGTCCCTACTGTGTACCCAGCACCTAACCCCAAACTCCCTCTGCGTTTCCTCATCCATTAAAGGCAGGTGCAACTTGCCTACCTCAGAGGAGGAACACATAGCAGTAAGTTCTAGTAAGGTCCCTGGGTGAGTTATTTTAATTAAAGCCCCGGGAACCAGGAGAAAATTAGCACAGTGGGATCAAATTCAAGCACCACTCAATACTTGAGGGTATTTATAGAAAAGCAAACACAAACCCAAAAACTCCAATATCCTGACTGATTGCTTTCTGTTTTCCTGGTATAAACGGGTTCTTGTGCTCCTTGCTGAAGAACGTTGATGCTCTCTGTTTTGACCTTCTGTAGACCATTAAAGCCAGGACTGGAAACCAAGGCCTTAGCACTGCCCATCCTCCCTAAGAATACTGAGTGCCTTCTTATCCTCTTTCCAGAAGAAAGGAGAGTGGGGAGGGAAAACATACTAAACGGAAAGGATTCAAAGGTATTGACTCTGAGATGGACTACAGGATTGGAAGTTGGAGAAGGGAGAAATCAATAGATTTTCCTCCTAATTTTCAATCAGATAGAAAGTGGTGCCTGCTCACATGGTACAGAGGGAAAATCGCAGGCCATGTAGTCTCTTGCTACATGGAGTGTAGTCTGAGGACCAGCAGCCTGGGCATCTCGTGAGAGCTGGTGAGAAATGCAGCCTCGCAGGCCCCACCCAGGCCCACTGAGTCAAACGTGCATTTTCACAGGCCCCTGGGTGACTCACAGTTTTCTTTTCCCCACTAAAGCCTCATTTTTCCCACATGTAAAATAGGAATGATAAAACCTCCCTGACAGATCCATTTAGGCTTAAATAAAATAATCTCTGTACAGAGATTTGGCTTAAAAACTTTTGTTCTGTCCAACTTCCCCCTTCCAGGTGCCTGGCTCTTTGCAACCTTCTCTTGGCTTTGACGCAGAACTACAAAGCAAGAAGGGGTCCTTAGTCCCACCCCGTCTCCATGCACAGAAGAGGCTGCTGAAGCCCAGGTAGAGAAGATGACTTGTTGCTGGACATTCCCTAGCTTGGGAGCACCTAGAGGAAGGGCTATTCTTTTTCATCTTTGTTTCTCCAGCTTTTACCATGGTGCCTGGCATGCAACAGACTCTAAGTATATGTAAGTATGCCAATCAATTGGTAAGTCAAGTAATTAATTAATTGTGGAGCAGGAACTAAAAAGCAGGTGTCTACGAAATCCTAGTCCCAAGAACACAGAGATACACCTGAAAGGGAACTTAACTTCCCCTGAATTCACTCTTCCTGACAGGTCCAAAAGAATTCCCACCTGGCTAATAGTGGAGGCCATGGGTTCCTGTTGCAGAGAACATCTCTCTGAACTGAACATCACCATTATTTTCAAAGCCAGGAAACAGGCAAACTTGAGTGCCTGGAGAACAGGAAAAACCCACTGGCAGCTGGCTTGCCCTATTTAGTTGAGTAGAAGGTACCTCAGCCAGTGAAGCCACTTGGTCTGTGGGGATGACGAAGCTTGGGACAAGTACCAGTTGCCCCTAAATACTGGAGAGTGCTGCCTGGTGCTAGTGAAAATGCCACCGTGGGATGATCCATGCAGAGAGGTGCGAGCCCTGCAGCAGCAGCAGGACTAGGCATGCAGAGGCTAGTGGCTCCCTGGACCAAAGGCTCTGTGTGCATCATTCATTCACCACCCACTCCGTGGGAGTCCAGCTGCCTGGCCCACCTGCCTCTCCATGTTGGGGGCACTCAGTCCTCGGTGATAGACATCATCTGAGGGAATCCCTAATTTCAGCATATCCCATTACAAATTAGAGGTGTCTGTTGAGCCACGTAGAGCATTATTCCTGGAGCTCCCTGTCCTTAGACATGTTATTCAATGGGTCATTCCTCTCTGACAGGGTCTTCTGGAGCCTGTCATAGCCTCTAGCCATGGACAAATCACTGTTTCTGTGTGTATGGGAATGGTCACATTTCCACCTAAGCTTTTTCAAAATTTTGAAGTAATTTTTAATAGCTCATAGATTTACATGGGAAAGAAAAACAAGATTGCAGGCATTGACAAGAAAGAGCCCCTCCTTTCTAAATTCACCCTTTCCCCTCCCCAGAGACAACTGCTGTTCTCAGTGTGTTGTGTATCCTTGCAGAGACGGCCTACATACACTCAAGCATTTCCACTAGAAGGTAAGCCCCACAAGGGCAGGGATTTTGTTTATATTGTGCACTTCAGTGTCCCTAGCACTGAAAAGAGTAACTGGCATAGGTGCCCAATAGCTCAATGTTGAATGAATGTATAAATCTGAGGTATTCCTGAAAAGCTCAAGTTTTGGTAGATCAAGTCCTAGTCCCCCTTTATTTGATCTTCCGATTGGATGGATCTTCAATGGCCAGTGGTTCTGTTTTCTCAACCAAGCCAAGAGGACAACTCTTATTACCTGCCTTTCAGGGTGGCTGTGTGGAGCTAATGAGATCGTGTGGCAGTGTTGGTGGTTGTCATTTATTGACTGCCTACTCCAGGGAGAGTCCTCAAATGGAAGAGAGTCTCTTTGGTGGTCCCACTGCATCCTGTTCTACCAACAGCTACCCAACAGCTAAAAACATTATCTACAGATCTATTGCTAGCCTTCTTCTGTAAGAGTACAAATACCTGAGAGCAGGGACCATGTTCACTAGCTCTCCACTCCCAGGACCTAGTATATCTTAGATAAGCAAATAAATGATGCTTCCAGTGAAGGAAACTGAGGATGAAGGGGAGAAGAGTAGGTGATTCAGAGATATTTGTTCTCATCTGTGTGCACATGGGCAAATGCACACACACCTGAACAGGCCACAAGCTCATACCAAAGGTTTATAATAAAAGAAGAAAATAAAAGCCACAGTGTTAGCAGCTCCAATAAGATGGTCAATGTACTTGATTGAGAAAATGTGAATGTTTCAAGAAAGCTAGGTAATAAGGAAAATCAATAAAACTGTCAGCACTGGCCAATTTCAACTAGATAAAAGAATAAAGTAATTGGTCCTGAAAGACAGCTCTCTAAATTAGGTTAGATGAATGGAAATACCTTTTTCTTTTAAGCCAAATCACGAGGACATCAACAACAGTAAATGATTAAATTATAGGCCTCTTTGACCCAGTATGATCTGAGCTGCAAACATGAATTTCCCAAAACAATCCTCTTTATAAGGCACAGAAATGGTATATAGCAAGACAACAGAGACAGAATTGGAGGCCAGGCCAGGAAATATGGGGCACACTTCTTAACTAAGGATCTATTACAAACGCACTCTTTTTATACACTTATTTCTTCATCATGACAATTCCTTCTTCCATTACTTCATTGATAAAACAGGCCCACAAGTCAATAGAAAATGCACATCTCCGATCTCATAATGGCACAGGGGAAGGAGGCTTCAGTGATGATCCAAAAGAGGTCTGCTCTCCAAACACTCAGGATTCAATCCTGTTTCTCATCTGTTAATGGTTGGCATTTGGTGTTGTTAATCATGGATGATTCATTTCAGAGGAACTGCTGTGCATCTAGAGCCTATCTGGAAGGAAATGAGAGTTTCTTGGCTTATTTCTCATCAAGCATTTTACTCTTGTCTCTTTGTGACATTGTAAACTCTTTGATGGGGGGTTGGTGCTCACTGCTTTCAAGCTGACTCACCTTGTCTCATCTGGTGCATATGGTCACTTCTAGGAACAAGCATATATGCCATCAGGACAAAGGATGGAGCCAAAAATCTGGAGACTGAGAGTCCCACACCCTGGCTCTGAGTATCAGCAGCAAGTTGTTATGCTAGGAGGGAATGTGGGGTACACAATGCAAGATCAATGTTTATGAACATCTGGATTGTGTTATTTTCACTCTTATCAAGCGCTGAGGCTGTTTCGGTTTTCCACATGCTACTGAAGAATCCAACACGTCCGTGAATGTGGAATGGGCAGGACTAGGCTCTTACTGCCCAAGGCACCTCACAGGAGGGAGACCTCACAGGAGGCGGATGATCAGCTCCTTGGAGCTGGTGCCTGACTCTGGAGTGCCCTGTTGAGGAAGGTGGGGGTTCTCTTTAAGCTCTAACGGAATGTTTCTCATCAGAGACTGAACCAGACTTGAAGAGAGAAAGAGTGGGAGTGTCAGAGCTTGATGCTGGGACACCAGCTAGGTAGGCCAGAGGGAATGAGAAGGCTGAGGGTGGCAGAGTGTCTACCACAGGACTCCATGAGAAGGCTAAGGGAGAAGAGAGAGTCAGTGTGGAAAAGACCACAAAGACGTCTGTACCTGGGCTTGACCTTCCAATCAGCTAAGTGTCATGATTATAAAACGTGCTCCCTCAATGTCCCAGACTTGACCAAACTCGAACACTCCTCCTCCTTGGGGGCCAAGGTGGGTGAGAGGCCTTGACCATGAAGACACATCCAGAAAGAAGTGACTTTAGCCTTCAAACACAGCTTAATCATTTAAGGCATTTCATTTTCTTGTTTGCATAGCCTGAAAGCTTCTGTCTGCAACACTGATGACTGTCTTTATTTGGAAGCTCCTAGAGAACACAAATTGCCTCTATTTAATTTATCATGTCTATCCAGCCTTACCTAAAAATAAAAGCTTCAACGCTGTCTTTGATAATGATGACATGAGCCCCCTCTGCTCAGAATGGCCTCCCCACTTCTTCCCTGTCAATCCAGTCTGCCTATCTCTGCCTTTTCAGCCCAAGCCCTGCCTCTTCTTTGAAGTTTTCCTGGTTTATTCCAGCCCCACCTTATTCCCATTTGGAGAACTCCTGGCAACACAGAATTAAGTACTCAATGTGATCTTGCCCTGCGTTGTTCTCTAATGCTTGTGTCCTGCAAGTAAGTCTTGGATTCCTAATTGAATCACAAGCTCCTTGAAGGCAAGGCCATGTGTTATACTTCTTGTGAATCTCTTATTTTCCACTTCCCTCCCCACTTCCCCTTCCCCAAACCAGCACACGCACCAAGCTGGGCGCATTTGTTAAAGTGCTTTGGTGACTATTTTTCATTTGAACAAATAGTTCTTTTTAACTATCTGATAACCAGAAGGCATTGGATTAAATAATTTGGTATTTTAAAGGAAAAAGGTAGAATTCTTATGAACTGAAGTTTCAGCGGGACCCGGGGATCTGAGAGATGCTATCTAGATAGAAACTGGCTGAGACAGAGTTTTAAGAAGTCCTTCCCGTCTACTTCAACCCTGAGGCTGTGCTCTAATGCTCACCATGGACACAAGTGAGATGACTACCCCGCTGGGGTTTGAGTCAGGTCTAGTGGCTGACCAAGACTTAGTTGTGGACCCATCTTACAGAGAGCCTGAGACGGAGCTGACCATTCCTGAACTGGGACCAAGGAAGTTTTCATTTCTTAGAGAGTGGAAAAGAGATCTGCTTATTTATGAAAGGGACTCTCTGGGTCACCTTTGGATTCAAAGCTAAGAATTTTAGCTTTCTATTTCTGTTAGAAAGCTCTCTGAAGAAAAGAACTAAAATAAAAAGAGTAGTGGAGAGGTCTCTGCCATGTTGGTAAACTCACTATGGAGGCCACGATTTAGAGCAGGCACTGGATTATAGCCTGGGCGCTGGACCCAGCAAGGCCGTGTCATCAACCTTTCAGTCTTGGGCACAGCACTTGACCTCTCAATGTCACCATCTCCCACATGAAGGTGACACTGTCAGGCACTTGCTCCACACATGTTCTCATTTCAGAATGAAGCAAAGCTGGTTTGATCGTGTCTGTCTGTCTGTGTAACTTGAAAAAAGTCCAGAAGAGACCTACAGGGATGAGTTAAGATTTCTAACTATCCCTCAGAAAGGTTAAGGGATCTGATTGATTCAGCCTGAAGAAGAGAGATTTAATAACTGTCTTCAAATATACCAGGGGCTTTCACCCAGGAGCCGGTTAGAGCAGGGGACCACATGTTCTCAGTCTGCACTGAGCAGGGAAGGCACAAGGCCAGGCTCTGACAAGGAGAGGTTCTGACAGTAAGGGCCACAGGACACAAACAAGCTAGAGGATATCCCGGGAAATACGTCATTGGGGGAAGGGTGGGGAAGAAAACGAGACAGACAGTGGGGCAGAACTACGGCAAGGTCTGAACTCTGCAGAAAGCTATCTATCTCATAGCCCCTGCCAGATATATTATTCCACAAATTGCCTCTGTCACCTTGCTCTGCTCTTGGACCTTTTGAACATGCCATGCCCCAGAGTCAGAAACCTGCCCTCCAACTATCTCTCTGAGCTGTTTCTCTGTTTCTCTGAATGTGCCTGCTGCTCCTCCATGGGCACTGGGTTAGAGCTACACCCACCTCCCTGCCCTCAGGTCTCAGGACCTTAGGACACTGACTGAGCATCTCCTGTGTGCAAGGGCACTGTCCTGAGGCACTGCTCGGACAGCAATCCTAGCACGGTCCCTATCATGATGGGGGGAAAATCTGAAGCTCTAAACTAGTAAGCACCAGAGCCAGGACTTAAATCCATGATCGATGGACTCCTATGTTCTTCCCACTCTCTCTGCTGCCGGTCCCAGAAGAAGGAGACGGAAAACTTTCTGCAGCCTGTGGCTGTATGCAATCACTCCAGAAGCTGATTTAACTGCATTCTTTGTGATGCACATGTTGCAAAAATCATTCACATTATTTTGTATCTTCTGTATGTTACTGGAGAAACAGTTTAGTGATCCGAACATACCAGCGAGACCCGCTTCTTGTTATTTCTGCTGTTGTTTAGATGCTGAAGAACTCTCCCAGGTGAATCCTACACCTGGATGGAAGGCAGGGGAAGAAGAGCCTAGAAATCCCCAGGTCAGACTAATTGTCCCTCCTCTGGGAGCCTGCAAATTGCGGTGCATTGTCATATTATGATAAAGAATAGAAATAATATACAAATTATATCACAACAAAGGAAGAAATGCTATCTGATGTGCACAGCAGGAAACAATAGTTTGCACATTTGAGAATTACATTGATGTTTATGCTTCTGTTACCTGGGCTAATTATACTCTGACTCAAGTACCTGGTGAGCCTGTAGTGTCATGTTTTCCAGGAAGCCAGGTGGTTATTACTTATGCTCAAAGCAAAACCTTGAGAGGCACCTGAGCCTGGAGGATCACACAGGAGCATTCTGAGGTTTGCTCCCTGGGATAATGTAGGTGAAGTGACTCACGAGGAACCTGTCAAAAAGAGGCCGGTTCTTTCAACCCCTTCCACCTGCTACAGTTATTAGCCAGCCCTCAGCCTTAAGCTCTGATGTCAATTCAAATTATTCCAAAGGACAAAACTGCCTGACCGGAAGTGACCTTAACCGTCATCCAGCCTGACCCCTTACATCTGGGGTTAGGTTGCCTGGTTTAACTAAAGCACACACCAGTCAAATCCCATTATGGTGAACTGCACAGGACATGCAAGCAGTGGAATTTTATTAGACAGTTAGAAATCACATTAGCTCCAACTCTAGCAGACGTAAACGTCCAGGCTTTCTAAGTGTGTTAGCAAGCAAAAGAATCCTTAGGCACATCCCTGAAGAAGAAGGTATATTCACAGTCTCCCCTACACACTTTTCTCTGAGCTCTTTGGTATTAGCATGTGTTGTACAGTTTGCGCAATTTTTATCAAAATATTTTTTTCCATTGATGGGATTGGATATGGGACCTGAAGGGACGCTTGATGGCAGAATAATAGAGTGGTGAAAACGTCAGCTATGGCTTATGTCACCTCTCTTTTCACCCTTTTGTGGAATACAGAGTTAGGTATTGTCACTAAAAAAAGGGACTTAGACAAGAATCTGTGAATGTCCACAGTCTAGCTGTGCCAACCATGTTTCACCCCGGATCCGTCTCACGCGGTCTAGGTAATAAATGTTACCTCCGCCTCTCTGCTTGCCCACCCAACCCTTCTGAAAATGAATCCAGCTCTGGACCAGGAGCCCTCATGGTCCCAGCAGGAGGACTGGAAGAACAGATGTGCAGAACACAAACAGAGCACAAGAAGATCAGCTTCTAGGAAGGGATTGCTGGAAGTCCTTCCCACCATCCAGAGCAAGAAGCCCAAATCCAGAAACAGCAACAAAAAAAGAGCAGAAAAATTTCTCCTTCGCTTCAGAGCAACACATGCTAGCACTTTACCGAGTCTGGCATGTGTCAGCATTTCTGAAGTAAACTCTATTTTCTTTAGATGAAAGAGATTTAAAAAAATAGACTAAAAATTCAGCCCAATGAAAATTGCTTTGGCCATTCACATGCAATAAGCTGTAGAAGCAAGAAGAAAGAAAATCAATTGCTTCTGATTTATTTATTCCTTCATTTCTCTCTATCCTTTCCCTCTAATGTTAAAAAGGACATCTTCTATAATTCTGTAAGTCGTTAATCTTTTCCAAGAAAAACAATAATCCACGCCTCCCATTGGTTGCCCAGCATCTTGGCACAGGAAATACATATTTAATTAATTATCTCATTGCACATAGATTATGTAAGGAAAAAGGGGATTGATTTTCCCCATCAAATATTTCGCCAGTGTCTACAATTAAGAGGCCACTGTAATACTTTTAAGTCTGGAGAATTTGGGATCACGTGCTATGTTAGAAGCAATGTAAGGCTTCACCTTACTGGGTACTTTATTTCTTAATCTGGGTGGTGGGTACACTGGTCCCCATTTTATTATTCTTTAGGCCCTTTTGTACATATTCAATACTTCATACTAAATATTGCTAAACCCCCAAATCTTCTACAACAGATTCTATTCTAGGCTGTTCAGAGCTGATAGCAGAGAAGGTAAGTTGGAAACACCAAAATGTAATTGCAACAAAGTGCAGAAAATGTAAGAGACCAATTTCAGAAGGATGTTTAAAGTTTTAAACCTCCATCAAGTAATTGAGATCTATTAAAAGAGAACCAAATTCTATTATGAGCCCAATATACACACAATTATTGAATTATTCTGAACACCTGTTGAAATTGGTGCTAAATTAGCCCCCAAAAAATCATCAAGCACCACTGCCAAGTGCATCCTTTGACCAGCTCCTCTGAATTTGCTTACATCATCTCTCCTCCCGACACTAAACCTTGAACTAGAGCTCCATCTCTAAAGGAGGGGAGCCCGTGTGGGTCTGTGACTTAGTGCTGCGATCCCCAGTCTTCTAGGGACATGCTGTAAAAGGCCCAAGTCTTCCAGCCAGAAGCTGAGGGAGCTGCGTTGGTTTTTCTTTTAGTTTGTGGCCCCCTAAATCCTATCTTTTCTCATTGCCAAGAGGAACCAGTCTTGGTTTTCCGATCTTTCTGCTATGACGTTAAAGCCAACTGCTCTGTCCCCCTGCCCCCAGAGAGAGGAGAAGAGGAAAGATGGTCCCAATAACTAAATTTCAGTCCCAATTCCCACCCTCTCTAGAGTCCAAGTCTGCCACCATCCCCCTGTTCCCATGTGGACAAGGTGTTATTGTCTAGTCTTCCCTTCTGCCCTGACGAGTCAGTCCTCACCACCCTGCAAGCCTTTAAAGGTCGTAAGTGGGCCAAGACAGGATTGAGAGAAGAGGGTATAAGAAGAAGAAAAAAGGGGGGCCGGCCCCGTGGCAGAGTGGTTAAGTTCAGCATGGTCTGCTTCAGTGGCCTGGGTTCACGGGCTCGGATCCTGGGCACAGACCTATGCCACTCATCAAGCCAGGCTGTGGTAGGCGTCCCACATACAAAATAGAGGAAGGTGGGCACAGATGTTAGCTCAGGACCACTCTTCCTCACCAAAAAGAAAAGAAGAAGGAGGAGAAGGAAGGAAAATCTGACTATCAGAGAACATGTACACCCTACAGCCAGTGGGGAGCAGACATTCCCTCCCCCCCCTTATTTCTCTTTAAGAGCAACGCTTTAGCCTGCATAAAAAGCAGTAATATTTCTATAAAAGCTCTAAAGAAATAGGATTCTGAAACTTGACACCTTATTTGTTTCATTTCTGAATACTGTTAGACCAGCTGGTTTTACTTCCTTCCCACCACACACACAAACCCCACACGAGCCTCCAGGGATAGGTTGCCACCCCATCGAAGGCTGCCTCACACACCAGCGTGCAGGAACACCCGTGTTATTGGCCTCACTTGGTAAGTCAAAAATCTTCCCACTGCTACACCAAAGTTAACAGATGGCTGGTCCCTTTTGGTACACAGGCATAAGAATCTTCAAAATAACCTTTTCCTTTAAAGTGTGTCAATTAATTAAATGTCACCATAAAATGTCCCCGCCAAGGAGGGAAGGGAGAAATTGGAAGACAAAGAGCCAATGGAAGAGAATAAGGATGAGAGGTCACAATCTCCTACCTTCACCCGATGACCCCGAGAGATCGATGATCACATACACTCTTCCTTCTGGCTCCAGATCAATCTGCAATTAAGAAAATCACAGTGACCCTGTTAGTGCCTTGTGGGAGCAACCTGATATTTCCACCCAAACAGCTAAAACCTAAAGTCACAGCTCCACTCAATTCATCAGCCTACAATGTGTCAGGTGCTAGGGGAACTAGGAATGAATGACAATCAGCATTTATGGCACGTCTACTATGTTCTGGATGCAGCACCAGCAGGTCTGAAACACACCCCATAGGTAGTGTCATCCCGGTGGTTCGCAAAGGGAAGCAATTTTGCTGCACAAGGGAAACCTGGCACAAAGGATACTTGACACAGGGAACACTTGATTGTCATGACTGCAGAGAGGGTGCTGCTAATAGGCGGAGGCCAGCGATGCTGCTAACCATCCTACAACACGTAGGACAGTTCCCGCAACAAAGAATTATCCAATTCAAAATGCCAACAGTGTCAAGGTTAAGGGGCTCTGTGTTATCTCATTTTACAGATAAGGAAACTGTGCTCAAAGTTCCCAGGTAGGTGGCAACGCTGAGGTTCTGCCAAGATGGTCTAGAGAATCCCATGCTCTTTGCACCACATGAAGTGCTCACAGGAGAAATAAGAGAAGCATAGGACACTATTCCTGCTCTCGGGTGTTTACAATCTCACCAGGGAGTGAAAAAACAGAAAAATGCTGAACCCGGTTTAATGATGAGGGACAGAATACCTGACAGAGTATGGAGCTGAAATCGGTGTAGAAGAGCAGTCTGGGCAGACTTCATGGAGGCAGGAAAGGGAAGGCATTCAAGGCGGAAGAAACAGCACAAGCAAAGGCTGGGAATGTGCGTGGTGCTCGTGCAAGATGGAAGAACCCCCGCGCTCAGCCTGTGTGTTGGCACACGTGGTTTTACAAACCCCAGATTTCACCAGGGTTGTAAAGACAGAGCCAATATCACTGAAGTCTTAACATCACCTTCTCCACCCGCCCCCACTTCCTCCCTCTCCACCTCCAAATCCGACTAACTACTTCTATGCAGAACCAGGCCAATGAAATAACATGCTGGGAGAAAGGTCAGAGGGGCTGGGCCTCCTGTAGGTAAGACATCTTTGCAAGATCTGAACTATCCTTAGAGAAACTGTTCTCCACGAGACAGAGAAGTAACTCCGGAAGCCCTGGATCACCAAGTACCCCTGGTAGCCTACACCCGCCACCACAGTCCCATCTGTCTATGCAGAGCTTTAACTGGCTCTTACTGCCAGGCTTGTTTCCCCAATAAGCTGTGAATTTCTTGAGGGCAGGAACCACCCCTCCTTTTCTTTCTTATTGTCCCCAGCAAAGCCCAGCCACTCATTTGGCATGCACTACTTAGGAAAGGTCAGTCTGGTGAGCACCGCCTCCTCCTTCAAGGTTGAGGTCAATTATCGCCTCCTCTCTAAAGTCTTTCCAGATAGTCCCAGTCAGAATTAATTGCCCCTTCACTTGTGTTCCCGCAGTGCACATATATATCTTAGCCCTGGCGCCTATAAACTGTAATCCATTGTCCATATGTCTATCTCCTCTGTTAGCCAGAGTGTCAGAATCATACTTGCATCCCCGGTGCCCAGCTCACTGTCTGTTAGTCAGGAGACACCCAGTAAACGTGTGTGCAGGTGGGAAAAGGCTCTCTGTCTAGCACTTCCAGAGCTTATTCTGGGATCATTCGCCCCTCTTAGCCCGGGTCCCCAGGGAGGAAGGCAGGCAGGTGATCTGTACTAAAGTGACATCCAGGCGGGACATTCAGGCGGGAGGGGAAGAAGCAGCAGCCATACCACGAACATCACACTCCCTGAAGGAAAAAGACTCACCTCAAACTGATGTTCTCCTGGTCCCTCCCCTCAACATCTCCCTCTGATGAGGATTTTTAGGCTGCTTAATTTTAAAATGGCTTATGATGAGGATTTTTAGGCTGGTTAGTTTTAAAACTACAGATGAGATTCAGGCTCCAAGGAGTGGAATTTGTTTGCCCCTTTGTTGGGAAACATTTACATTTCTAAGGGAAACCTCTATCTGTGAAGATGCCTCCCTCTCTGTGCCAGGAAGAGGGGGGGATGGTCTTATCTCTAGAGGCTCTTGGTCAATGCCAGAGGCAAGAACTTAAGTTGGTTACTGTCTGGCAACCTCATGTAACTGACCCTCCCCCCCACAAATCCTCCTTTGTCTTTAGCCGAGGATAAAATTCAAGCGGTGACTTCTGCCATTTACTCAATCCGGTTTGATTCTTATCTACCATTTTAACTTTTTTACATATTCTTTGTCTTGTAAAGAGATAACTCACATACCTATGCCTTAAATTTAGCTCTAACCCTCAACTCGGGGCAGCAGCAGGAGCTCTGACTGCCCGTGGGTCCTGTCCCCACGCACCAGCTCTGACTGCCC
Source organism: Equus quagga (assembly GCF_021613505.1). NCBI lineage: Eukaryota > Metazoa > Chordata > Mammalia > Perissodactyla > Equidae > Equus > Equus quagga. The sequence continues at coordinate 101,190,269 of NC_060271.1, forward strand.
GTGGGTCCTGTCCCCACGCACCAGCTCTGCCTGCCCATGGGTCCTGTCCCCATGCCAGCGGGGGCAGCAGCAGAAGCTCTGCCTGCCCATGGGCTCTGTCCCCATGCCAGCGGGGGCAGCAGAAGCTCTGACTGCCCATGGGTCCTGTCCCCATGCTATTCCACACTATTCTCTAAATAAAAGAGCACTACTGCCAGATCTTGAGAGTCTAAGAAATCTTTCTTTCGACTCCTCGGCTCACCGACCCCGCATCACCTCCACTCACGATCCCGGTTCCCCGAACCTCCTCATGGGCCCCACTTTATCTCCAGACTCAGCCTCTAGTGGTTGAGAGTGCTTAAGGTTTCCCTCAAAATTTCATTTTCATCACCGGGGCAATGCTTCATAGGTGAGGCCGCTGGTGACATTTCAGTTACTCTGTGGGCAGGGAGTGAGGGGATGAGGGGATGAGGGGGTGAGGGGGTGAGGAAGTGAGGGAGTGAGGGGGTGAGGGAGTGAAGGGGTGAGGGAGTGAAGGGGTGAAGGAGTGAGGGGATGAGGGGGTGAGGGAGTGAAGGGGTGAGGGGGTGAGGGAGTGAGGGGGTGAGGGAGTGAAGGGGTGAGGGAGTGAGGGGATGAGGAGATGAGGGAGTGAGGGGATGAGGGGGTGAGGAAGTGAGGGGGTGAAGGGGTGAGGGAGTGAGGGAGTGAGGGAGCTCTCAGGTTGCCCCATAGGAGCCCTTCACCTGAGTCTGGGATCTTGAGCTTGGGATCCAGGTGGGAATCAAATAACAAACTGCCATATGACCCTCCCCGTCCCTTCCACCCCAAGAGTCTGTGATTTTAGTTTTCTGGGTAAAGAAAATGTTCTCCAGCACCCTCAACACTAGTACCCCACCCCCCGCCCCCGCGAGCCACAGGCATAACCCGGGCCCTGCACTGAATTACAAACAGGAAAACCAACAGTCAGCTCTGCTGATGGGAGCCAATCCAGAATCCTGTCCCTGCCACATTTCAAAAATATCAGGGGCCCCCTTGTCCGAAAGCATGGAATTTAAATAATGTATGCCTTTTTGAGATTAGATCATCCCTATTAAACCCCGCTGGCAAAATGAAACGCTTTCTCATATCCTCCAAGTCAGAGATTTCCCACGACTGTGGACTTCACTGGCGAAGCACAATGCTATCTGTGAAAAGCAGGGAGGAGACTGCAAAGGAATGAGATGGGCTGCGAGCCTATCCGAAGGCAGGCAGCGTGCCTATCTTCGCAGAAGGGGAGTGAGAACTGGCGGCAGGGGGGACAGGTCATTGCCGATAAAATGTATTAGGATATTAACGTTCAAGATAGCAATCAGAAACCATTTTAGCGCCCACTGCTGCCTCAATGCCGATGAACTGCATTTCCACACAGAAAAATAGAAATTAAGCTATTAAACATGCCAAAAGCAACAAAGAGCTTTGCAGCCTGGGCAGATGGCCGCAGAGCACTGGCTGAGCCCCAGCCGGGCGAGCGAGGAGGCCCTGAGAATCCATCCAGGGCGGCGCGACGTCAGCGTGGATGACTGGAGGGGTTATCAGGTAAAAGGTGGGGGAGTGTGGGACAACTTCACGGCCAAATTAGTTTAATCACAGATTCTGCTCACAATGACGTGGCCCAGATAGTGAAGCAATGGAGGTGCCCAGCCCTGCACAGCCCCTGCAAACTGTCAGTCGGCCTCACCACCAGGCAGCTGGCACAACACAAAAGGAGGCCTCCTCCCGCCTCCCAGCCATTCCCAGGGTTAGTCCTGAGCCTCCTCTCCTGTGCTCCAGGTTCCTCCCAGTTCTCCCAGATGCAACCCTATTTATCAAATCTCCTTGAACCTCATGCCTTTAGTTGATAAGTCTTCCTAGCTACTATCTCTGTTTCTTTGACTACGATTCTCTTTCATCCTCCATTGCCTTTGGCGACCCCTCTAGCTGAGCCAGAAGCAAGGCAGGAGAGCAGTAGGGGAGACAAATAGCCCTTGGCATCAGACCAGGGCTGAATCTCAGTTTTGTCCCTTACCAGCTCAGCAATTATTGACTCTCCCAGAGCCTCGGCCTCAATCTCTCCATGTGCGAAATGGGTTGTTGCAAAAATTCCATGAGACATACCTGCAAAGCACTTGGCACCCAGGAGATACTCAGTATGTGATGATGAAGAGTGAACTCACCGGCTCTGTGGCCTGAAGCAAGTCACCACCTTCTCTAAGCCTCAGAACACTCCTCCATGAAATGGAATTAATAACAGGTCCTGTGTCATTTGGGCTGTCATGATGTTAACTAGATAATCTTTGTAAAGTGCTTAGCATGGTGTCTGGCACAAAATATTCAGCAATTGTTGGTGCGATTGAAACACCAAGTCTTCAAATCTGCTACTTAGTCGAGTGTTCTTTCCACTATATCAAGCTTTCTCCCAACACAAAAGGCATTTTTCGCTCAACGTTGATATCACATGTTATTTCAGGATATCTGATGACTTTACAGTGTTGTTGTGAATATCAAATAAAGAACTAAGGTGAGGATTTTGTACTCGGCCCAGGGGAAATCCAGGGACACAGAAAGCCACAGCCCTGGTCCTCAGAGGGCCATGAGGTGCTCACGAGAGAAGGAGGAGGGGAGCAACCACCTGTTGTCTGAGTGCCCACTGTGCCTCCCACACTGTTGGGTGCTCCACCTGCATTAGGTCATTTAATCTCATGTGAGGCTCTTAATATTCCCTGCTTTTCAGATGGAAAAACTGGGGCTTAGAGAGCCTTAGTCTGGATTCCCACCCAGGGCTGCCTGGAGCACACAGGAGAGATGACTCTGATGGAGCTCCCGGCTCCAGCTCCAGCCCTGCCCTGCCCACAAAGCCTCCTCTGACAACCCAGTGCCAGGTTCTGCTTCCTCTCAGCCTCTGGCTCCCCTCTGCAGGCTCATTCTCTTTCTCGGGTGCAAGTGACCTGCTTCCCAGCCAGGCTGGTTTAAGGCGGAGCCATGACTCCAACACCGTGTCCGCCCTGAGAGCCCGTGGGGAAGGTCTGGGCCTAAACAGAGCTCCACTCAGTTGAGTCAGGAACAAGACAAAGCAGAAGAGTCCAACCTGTAGACTCATGAAAGATCTCTGAAAAGTAAGATTCACAGGCACTTTTTTTGGGTGGTGCCGACCATTCACAAGGCCCTTCACACACATTATTTCACACATTCCTCACAAATAACCTGTAAGATAGCAAGTATTATTAGCACCATTGTGTGGATGAGGGAACTGAGGTTAAGGAAGATAACTGGCCAGTCTAGCAGGCTAGTGAGAGCACACTGCTGCACGGGGCCCAGGTGACATCATTCATGCAGTAGTCTCTCTGAATGAGTCCCCTGGGGCTGGGCAGCCCAGAGATGAGTGGCAGAGTCAGAACTCGTACCCTTGACTCCTGACTCTCAGTCCAATATTCTTCCCACCACACCACACCTGCCCAGCGGGAACTCTGACCCCCAGGCTAGCAGCCCGCCTGCCCCATGATGCAGCACTGGGCAGCCCACTTATGTGTTACTGCTGTGTGTCACTGTCAGACCCCAGCGACCCACAGGTGTCTGTGTGCCTGTGTTTTGGGGTAATCAAGTTTGAGACAAAGGAAGTCAGAAATTTGCAGTCAAGCTTCCTCCGAACCATAGGCTCAACTTTCTCTGGAGATCTCTAGTCAAACCTTTCCTCAGAACAGCCCACAAAGGTCACACATGCCCATTTTGAGTTTCACTTCCTTTTCTATCTGTTGTCAGGCTTCGAAAGAGGCAAAAGGTAGGGAGTGGAAAAAGTAGAAAAAGATGAATCTAGAAAGGATGAGAAGAAGGAAGAGAGGTTTGTGCTGCCATTTTCCACCAATTAAGTCCTAGATAATAGACTGGTTTTTTTTTCTTTTCATTTCTCTCCCCAAAGCCCCCCAGTACATAGTTGTATATTCTACATTGTGGGTCCTTCTAGTTGTGGCATGTGGGACGCTGCCTCAGCGTGGCTTGACGAGCAGTACCATGTCCGCACCCAGGATTCGAACCAACGAAACACCGGGCCACCTGCAGCGGAGCGCGCGAACTCAACCACTCGGCCATGGGGCAAGCCCCTAGACTGTTTTTTACCTGGAAGAGGATGGGGAGTGAAGAAGGAGGCGGCAGAAGGGAGAAGAGAGAAGACTCAGAGGTTCTTTCCCAAAGCAGAAGACCCACTGCCCAAGTCCTGCACCCCTGTGATTGCTGGCCATTCTCCCCTGCAGGCCCTTTGGGCACACTGTGTTCCCCAGGGGCACCCGGCATGGGAGAGGCAAGCCAGGCAGAGCAGGAGAGCTTCCCGCAGTAGGCATCCTCCGGCCTTGTGCTTTTGGAAAGCACAAAATGCTGAGGCACTACCATGGGCGACTCTAGAGCAGCTGGCAGGGGCGGGGTGTGTGCTGATTTTGAAGTTAGCAGCTAATCAAATTAAGATTCATCATTTGAGGAGGAATTTGCTACTAGCCCTATTGGTTGAGTACACTGACTGGTTAAAAAGCAGAGGGTGCACACATAATTAAATATTTTAAGGGTTCCACTCTGTGAACAGGCTTCCATAGGACTTCCTTTCATAGAATAAGAGGAGAGGAGGATTCTTTCTTTCTCAACCACCTTCCATTGCCACATAGAGACACTATGCAGGCTTTAGCGTACATCTTTGCAAGGCGGAACCCTGTCTGTCTAGCACATGGGACAGATTTAAGACATATTTCTACATGTTGGCTCAATGGATGAATGTCCTGACTTTAAACTGGATCTGCACAACTGAATTACTGAATTATGGAGATAATTTACTTGGGAAGCCATCAACCTGGACACAAGTGTTCCTAGCATCTTCATTCTCAACAGCCAAATACTGGAAACAACCCAACGTCCAACAACAGGTGAATGACTAAGTGAACCATGCTGCATCCATGTGATGGAATTTAGTCAGCAATAAAGAATGAACTACGGATCCACGCCACCAAATGGATGCTATGGGAAAGAAAGCAAACACAAAAGTGCACAATTCCACTTAAATGATGTTTTGGAATAGGCAAAACTAATCTACAGGGACAAAAAGCATAATGGTGATCTCCTGGAGGGGGACGTGGGAACTGAATGCAAAGAGGCACTGAGGATGGTTGGATGATTTTGTCAGTAACGTATTTTACAATATTAAAGTATACATTCAATAAAAAAAAAAAACAAGGGCACAGAGAGACTTTTTGGGAAGATGGAAGTTTTCTATATGTTGATTGGGTGGTGGTTACCAGAACGTATACATTTGTCAAAGCACATCAAGCCATACACTTAAAATGGATGCACATTTTGGCATGCAAATTATACCTCAATGAAGTATTTTTTAAAAAGGAAAAAAAGAAGTCATCACTTCACATAAGGATTGCTCCACAATTTTCCTTTAAATAACAAAGCATCTTCCCACCCTCAGGGCATTTCAAATTTCATATTCCATTTTTAAAAATAAAAGGCTTCATTCAGAGTTTTTCAAGAGTACATCTGTCACACAACACAATGCACACCTACCTGCGTGGCACACATTCACACACACACCCACGTGTGCAACACACACTCAAGGCGCAGCCACCTTCTTCTGTCTTCTTTGATCAAAATACGATAATAGCAAGAAAAACACATCCAAAACTGTAGCTTCAGAGCCTGCTGAAGTATTTAAATCGGTCTTTGTGTGTGTGGATCTCAATTTCCTCATACGTAAAACAAGACAATTAGACCAAATGCTCTAAAATGGCTTTTAATGACCTTAAGGACCTAAACGTCCATGAATAGAGGACAGCTTAAATAAATGATGGTACATTTGGTAGATCACTATGCAAGCCCTTAAAAAAGAATGAAAAGATCTAAATGTACTGACTGATATGGAACTATCCCTGGGATATATTAAGTGGGAAACGTGTTTATTATGCCGTGTGAATAAAATGGGTGTGTATGTAAGTGTACACGCACAGAAACACACACATACTCACACACTTTTTCCAGATAGATTATCTCTAGAAGGAGTCTTAATCAAAAGGAAACAGGGGTTGCCTGAAGAGATTGCAAGTACAGGATTGGGGGACCAGAAATCAGGAAAGAGGGTTGCTTCTTCACTCTATGCTGTTTTGAACCATTTGATTTTTTAAATCGTGTTCTTGAGTTCACTTTTACAAAATTTAAGTCGATACCTTTTCTCACTAGTTATTTCTAACCTCCAATCCCCCAGAGGACAGCTTCCTTCGGTTACCAGACACATCGTAAATAAATGTCCCTTAAAACTGGCTGGCACATTGCTTTCCCAGCCTCCGTAGCCAGGTCACGGGAACCAATGGCGCAGGGGCCATCATCTCCGTGTGAAAGTCCCGCGGGCTGGACGGGAGCCTTACGTTACAGATCCCAGCTCTCCACAGGCCGCAAATGGAGTAAACTCAAGTTGGCACCTGCGTCCTCTTTTCAACAGGCTCAGAAATAGACCCAGAGAGCTGGCTCCCTCTGATGACGGAGGTGGCTAAAAACAAATAACTCTAGGTGGACACAAATGCTTTCTCGTGCTGAGAAAACATCCAAAGGTGCCAAACCTAATATTGAGAGCGTATAATGGTTTACAAAGCATCACCCCCGGCCACAGCATAGTTCTTCTATCTTCTTTCAGGGAAACGGCAGTGCACGACTTGTGTGTCCTAAAAGAAGATGGTAGGTGCAGACAGCAGGACATGTAGCCACTTACCCACAGTGTTCTGAAGTGAAAAATACCCCACTACCAACTGCACTTTGCATTTTGCTTTGGCAACGGTCTCTCTCACTAAGGGTATTTGTATGTATGTGTTTTGTTCTACATTTCCTATTTTTTACACTAAGCCAACACATTGCCGTAATCAAGACAAAAAGCTCTGAAGCCAACCTACTTGGGCTCAAATCCCAGCTCGCCTGTTACAAGCTCTGTGGACCTTGCTTCGATTTCCTCATCTACAAACAGAAAACATCAGCGGCACCTGCCTCATAGTGTTGGAAGGATTAAATGAGATGGTGAAACACTTGTGCCTGGTACACAGCCAGCATCCTACAAATGTAAGCCTTCGGGTCATTACTGTTATTTTCCACCCAGACTGTGAGCAGCTCTAGGGCAGAGCCATGTGCTCCCTTTTTGGGGTTCCACAGTGCTTGATCAAGGGCTGGGCACAAGGCAGGTAATCACTAGAGACTCCAGGGGAACTGAATGGATCCATGCGGAACAGAGGCAAGCTCAGTTGGGAGCTCAGGATTGTGCAACCAGAAAAATTATCTTCCAAATCCAAGACATTATAATTGTTATTCATCACTTTGAGCTCCTCAAGAAGAGAGACCGTTTTCTTCTTCGTTTTTTTTTTTTTTTTTTTGAGGAAGATTGGCCCTGAGGTAACATCTGTGGCCAATCTTCCTCTTTTTGCTTGAGGAAGATTGTTGCTGGGCTACCATCTGTGCAAATCTTCCTCTATATTATGTGGGATGCCGCCACAGCATGGCTTGATGAGCAGTGCATACGTCCACGTCCAGGATCTGAACCCGCGAACCTGGGGCTGCCGAAGCAGAGTGCGTGAACTTAACCACTACACCACTGGACTGGTTTTAACCACTACACCACCTGGGAGACTTTTATTCTTAATAATAATCACAACTCTAATAAACACTCTTTATTGAGCATTTTACATGTGTTATTTAAGCAAGGGAGGCAATACCCTTATTCTTAACTATTTCAGGGATGAGAAAACTTGCCTACATTCTCCCAGCTTGAAGAAGAGGAGCCTGGCTCTCCAACTCTGGACCCAACGCGCCTGTTACCTTGGGGCATGGGCTCAAGGAGATGTGTGGAAAGAACACGTTGTGAGCTGTTCAAGGAGCTCACATGGTGTGCACCATGACAGAGTTGCTTCTTGGACACAAGAACAATGAAAGTAAAGCTCCTTCATTGTCCTCCTGGAGCTCATAGTTGAAGGTAACACCAAACCAGCAAATCAACTGGAAGGCTCGAACAACGAAACACAAACACAGTGCAGGCTGTCTGACTTTGGGGAATAAATGCCCTCCTGGAAATATTGCTGTATGGTGATTTTTCTGTATATTAAGTCCTACTTGCCACCACTCTTCACCATACAATTGGAACCATGTCCTATGAGGAAAAGAATAGTTTTATAAAAATCATGGAAGCATAAAATTTAAGAGTCATAAGCAATTCAGAAATCACTTGGTTCAAATAAGCAAGAAATACAACTAAAGGGTAAAATTTTTTTCTTCTCTTTTGCCTATCAAATTAGCCAGAGTTGCTTTTGGGCTACGTACTTCTGTGTTATTTGTTTATTAAAATATAAACAAAGTTAAGTATCATGATGTGTTCAGTTTTTAAAAATCAAAAACCACATGTGAACTCATCATGAGAAGCAACAGTCCCCTGCCCCATTACTCCCCAGAGGAAGCCAATTTTAATAATTTCTATTTGAGTTTTTCTGGTGATCACTGCCATGTCCCTAAATAAAATATTTGTACCTCAATTTCCTGATTTCTTATTTTACACATTCTCTCTTGCCTTGCTGCTATGATAGATGAGGATCTAGTCCACCCACCACCTCACTCTGCTTTCCCCCTCCACAAAATAATTACATATCACAATTCTCAGTTCCTTCTCTCTTCTTCTCTACAACTGCAGAAAAGCAAGCCAAAATGTCAATTGCTTGTTCCATTAACTATGGACAATATCCCTTGACCCTCCACATTCTAAGTAGATCTGACTTTACTGCTTCCACCTCCCCACCTCCGCCCACCTCTCCCACTCCATCCCAACCTCTGTGTCTTGATTGTTAGTCTATCAATGTTGACAACACTGATATTCTGTTCTCTAACCATAGTTGAGTTCCATGTTTTGTATATACATTGGTTTTAAAATCTGAAAACTAATTAATAGTGTTTACATATTATGACTTTGTAAATGGTATTACAAATACTTTCTTTTCCATGGGCCTAATGTGACAACTCACGTGCCACTCACTGAAGAAAACATCCAGTATCAAATTCAAATGCATTCCCCGCCCCCCGCCCCCGCCACTTTACCAACTGCCTTTCTCAGATCTTCGAGAAAAGGTCCTTTTCCCTTAGGGTTTACCCTTCTGGAGAGCCCCACTGTCCTCCTCTCCCTAATCTGAACTGACTGCTCTCTGGTCCCCTGCACAGCTGTAGTACTGTGACTTCTTTTCACTGTTCTGCTGGGTGTAGCCGCTGTTGCTGAAATCCATCATCTTTCTTGTTCTGAGTTATTCCCTTGTTTTTGCCAGGAAAGTAGATTCTGATAGAAATATTGATTAAGAGTGTGTAGAAAGCCAGCTTTCTAAGAACTTGCATGCCTAGCCTCACATGATTGATAGTTTAGCTGGATATAAAATTCTAGGTAAAAAATATATATATATCACTATCAGAACTTTCTTCTAACATAAATATTGCCAATGGACTCTGATGTCAGCCTGATTTCTGTGGTTCAGTAGGTAACTTTGTTTTGTTTTTACTCCCTGGAATTTTTAAGATCGTTTTTATCCTCAGTGTCCTGAAATTTCACAATATGTCTCAGGGTGTCTTTTGTTGATTCATTGTGCTGAACGAAACTGAACTTGTGAGAGATACTCTTCTACTTGTTCTTTGCTATCGGCCTCTTCTCCATTTTCTCTATGAAACACCTATTATTCAGATGTTGGACCAGTAGGATTGATCCCTGTGTCTCTTACTATTTTATATATATATTTCCATTTCTTTTATCTTTTTAGTCCATATTCTAGGAGACTTCCTGACTTTATCCTAGAACCCTTTCACTGAACTTTTATTTCTGACAATAATATGTTGAGTTTCCAGAAGTACCCTCCTATTTTCTATTCTTTCTTTCTCATAGCATCGTTTCTTTTTTTGGTTTATGGATGCAACATGTTTCTGTTGACACTAGCCCATCTGCCTTAGGGTCAGAGAGCAGGAGCTGGCCATTACGGTAGAGGATTCCCCACACCAGCTTTGCCAGTTCTCCTCAAACCATTATACCATTTCTTTTTAAAAGAACCTTTCAGTGTTTTACACTGAAGGTTGGGGTCTGGCTCCAGGTCCTCTGGCAGTGAAAATAGGGAGTACACAGTTCCACATACAGACTTTCAGATGGGCACGTGTTTTCAGCTGCACATCCCACTCCTGCTCCCTGAGGTAAGTAACTACAGTCTCCCCAACCTGGAGCCCCTTGAGAGTTGTGCAGAACAGCTGCCTCTAGGTGAGGCTCCAGGACCCTCTGCACATGTTCTGGGCTCTTCAGTACCTCTGTTCTGTTCCATCAGTTGCCGCCCTGCTCTCTACTTTCATCTCCAGAAATTTACTGAAATACTTTGATGATGGCTTCTTTCTTCCTACTTGGTTGTTACAGAATTTTATTCCCCCTTTTTTTCTTTTCTATATTTAAATGAGGTCTTGAGTAGGCAAAGAAACAAATACATTTGCTCCAAGACCACCTTGAATGGAAAACCCAAAAACATGTCATCTTAAATGATATTATCCAGGGCTGGTGACAGCAGGAGAGAAACAGGCACTCTCACACACTGCTGATGACCTGCACGCTGGCACAAAATTTGTAGAAAGTAGTTTGGCGTTATATAACAAAAATCCTTTGACCTAGAAATTCCACTTCTGGGAATTTATCCCAATCTCACATGTGCAAAATGATTTAAATACAAGGATGATCATTACTGCATTTTTAAGAGTATAAAATTAGAAACTAATTGTCCAATAATAGCAAACTATTTAAATAAATTGTGGCATATTCAAATCATTAGATATCACGCCATCATGAAAAAAATCTTGCAGAATTATATTTAGTGACATGGAAAGATATTCAAAATATGGTACTAAGTGGAGGAAAAAAGAGATTATAAGGAATATGTATTTTATGATCCAATTTTGTAAATATAAAATGTGTATGGATAGCTACATACATAAAGGGAAAAAAGGTTATCTATGGGGGAGTAGATTAACGTGTAATTTTTTTCTTTGTGCATATCCATAGTTTTCTAAACTTTGTAATTTTCTTCTACTTTCTACTATAACTTTTGAGATTCAAAAACATCAAACGATAAATTTGTTGTTGCTTGAAGAACATTATGTGCCTCAATCCCCTCATTTACAGGTAAGGAAACTGAGGCACAGTAAGGTGAAGCAATCCATTCAGGCATCTGAGGAAACTACCCACAGATGAAAAAAAAAAAAATAAACTCAGTTATCCTAATTTTCAGGCCAGAGTTCTTTAAGGTGCAAGTAAAAATGAGACAAATTATTTTAAATTTATACATTTCTTTAAAAGTGTAATTTTCTGGTCAAATGGTAATAGCACAACTCAATCCTAAGCGCCAGTTCTGAGTAGTCAGTAGCCAGGCGTATTCCTTAGCTGGATATAGTTTGACCATATTAAACAACAGCTTCAACGACTCAACCGAATAGAACACTCTAGACTAAAAATCCTTTGCTTTGACCAAATCTCCTTCTCTGGATGATGGTTTTCCTTCATTTTTGTGGAGTAATACAGCCCACATTTTTGTGCCTTATACACTGTTACCTTTAAACTAGCTGCCATGTAACGAACCTGCATAACAACGCAGATTTTTGCTATCAGGCAACGAGCAAACATTCCCGCCGTGACATGCCCACATAGCGCCCATCACCCAGCTACGCAATGCCACCATCTTTGTTTCTACAGGAATTCTTAGAAACACATTCTCCCATTTGTCCTCAATGAACTATAAAACAGGAAAAATAAAAAATAAAAATGCTGGTTCTAAGAAAACCAAGTATAGGTCTCAAACTTAAGTAATATAAAGAAAAGTAGAATTTATTAGGCATATCAGAATCAGTAAAATATTTTACCCTCCACTGGATACTCATCAGTTGACTCTGTTAAATTTTGAAGAGAAACATCAAATTTTCAAAACTTTTAGATTTTGTATCAAAAAATTGAAGAGGACGTAAATAAGAAGTTTGGCGTAGTTTCCAGTTTTCTAAGATAGAGCCTGCCTTAATATGTAATTTAACGAGCCAGCATGAATGTTCAGTTGAATTTTTTCTATAAATAAATGAATATAAATTTTCAGGTACAAATTATATGTGAAAGCAGAAACTATCTAATCTCTAGAAATGGGCAACTCTCCGTATTCATTCTGTGCTTGTTTTGCACACCTTTATGAAGTCCCTTACAAAATGAACAGGCTAATGCAAGTGGACACACAGATTAGACATCCGTGTACTGACACCCACAGCAACACCTGAACTAGAAGGGAAGATATTTCTTGAAGCACACAGCAAAGGGGATCTGAAAATTGCCTTCAAGCTCTGAAAGGTCAGAATAGTTCCTTAATTTGTGGCTTTCTATCATGGATATTAGATTTCCATATGATATTTTGGACAAGCACAAAAAAGAGTTATATCACATGTATGTTGTCTTATAGACCATATGAGATGGAGACTATGAACTCAGATCTACTCTGTGAGGATAGTTTAGGGCTATCTACAATCATTACTTAATTAAGGGAGGCAGGGCTTGAAATAAATAGAAGAAATTAACCACAGCCTAAGCATGAAGAGTCCTGAGCCTGTCAAAGACATCAAAGAAAAATAAAGTTTAAAACTTTCAAATCTATCCTTCTAACAGCCAATGCTTTGTTTACTGCCCAAAGTAGATGTAAACGGAAGCGAGTTTTCGTTAATAGATCTTTTCTAATGTGTTGAACCTTTCGTTGCTCTTCATTTAGAGTTTTCCCGCCTTAGTTGCAAAAAGGCAGGTTTCAGTTTGGATTTGGTGACTGCGTGTTAATTTATCTATGAATTTTTCAAGGAAGGCCTTCCTGATACTTAACGGAGCCAGCTCTGCAGATTTCTGGCAGGGTAACAGGAGCATAACAGGCAGAGGGAAGAGCAAGTGCAAGGCTGGGAGGTGGGAGAGGACTTGGCCTTTGTCAGGAATAGAAAGAGATGGGTGTGACCGGAGCAGAGGGAAGGGAGGAGCCCTGGGAGATGAGGTCAGAGAGACAGAGGACAGTAAGTGCTTGGGGCTCTGGCTCTGAGCCAGATGGGGAATCCCAGGAGAGTTTGAGCAGAGCAGTAACACGCTGTGACTTAGACTTTAAAAGGATCACTCTGGGTTCTGTGTGGAGAATAAACGTTAAGCAGGAAGGCTGCTCAGGAGGCTATTGTGATAATCCAGGTGAGAGTTGGAGGCTCTCATGACAATCCAGGTGAGAGATGCTGGTGGCTAGGAAGGGATGGAAGGGATGCTAGGTGATGGGAAGTGCTCAAATTCTGGGTATATTTTGAAGGTAGAGCCAAAAGGATTGCCAATGGATTGGATGCAGCGTGTGAAAGAAAGGGAGGGCTCGAGAAGAACATGGAGATTTTTAGCCTGAGCAAAACCTGGAGCTGCCCTAGGCTGAGCAGGAAGAGCCTGAGCGGAACAGGGCGGGAGTGGGGCACCAGCAGCGGGGTTTGGACGAGCTTAGTCGGGTACAGCCCTGAGACAGGCAAGGGCAGCTGGGTACACGAACCTGAAGGACAGGGAAAGGTCCAGGCTCTGAAGCGCCATCTTAATCTGGGTGTGGTAGTCGCTGGCAGAGAGATGGGACAGACCCACAATCCCTGACCCCAAAGCCTGACATCAAAAAGCTCTAAAAACAGGACTTTTTAAAAAGTTTTGGTCAAAATCATTTGGCAACAAAATCTGATCCAAACCCATGCAAGGCTATTTATTGTCTATATTTATTCCACTTAGTGTGAATATTTATACATTTGTATTACAGAAATATTAATTCATTTGATCATGAAGGGCTGCCCCACAGGCTGCTGGGGATGTTACGTAATATACAGAATATATATTATATTAACATTCTAGAATCAAAAAAAGTCTGAATTCCTAAACAAATCTGGCCCTAAGGGTTTTGGATAAGGGACGTATAGTTTGAGCCATGAGACTAGAGGGATGAGAACTAATCCCAGGGGCCCTCATACACTTAGAGACTGGGAAGACGGGGAGGGACCTGCCCAAATGTCTGAAAAGACCTCAATACAGAGGCGCAAGCTCCGCCCTGGGCGGAGTCTACTCTCACTTCCCTCCTTCCGCCCTCCAAACCGCCACACCAAACACACACTCGTCACTCACATGTGGCTTGTAAAAGCCCTGGTTCTTTCAGCTTTCTCATGTCTTCAAAAAACATCTCTATCACAGACAGACACACGCGCGCGCGCACACACACACACACACACCCCTGTAGGTTTTACTAAGCCTGTTGTAACACTGACTTCATGCACCAATGAACTAACTCGCCGCACTTGTTGCGAGGTGGGGTTCGTGTGGTAAGAAAAAAAATGTAGCAAACCTGAAATAATGCTTGAAGTTAGCATAAAGACATTTCCTGTTGCTGGGAAGTCTGTGTGCCTGCTGCTGTTGCTCTAATAGGTTGAGTGTCCCTCCCCCACCACTAAACACCCCAACCCCAAAATGCTGTAGGATGCAGCAGCAGAGGGGCTGCAGCAGCAGAGGGGCCGCAGCGGGGCCGCAGCGGGGCGCCCGAGTCCCAGGCCTGTTGCAGGAAAACACCGGAGTGAGAGGCTGGAGCCTGAACCCCCTGCCCAAGGAGCCCTCTTAGGCTGCAGAGCCACAAGGCCCCCACAGGGGCAGCCTTGTGTTCTAAGGCAAGACACAGAAAAGAGGAGAGAAGATTTAGAGCTGAGGCCAGGGGAAGATAGTGTGACACAGCTCTGTTAAGGAGAGGATTATTCCCGCGTTTATTCCTGGGGATAAACGTGCTCTGCAGCAGGCAGGTTTGCTGAAGGTAAGCAGCCTCAGAAACAGTTAAAATTAAAATGAAAAGGTAGTCCTACTCATGAATCCATCTAGTCCACCAAATGGACCTGGATGCTGCTGCTTTCCCAGGCCCCACTCCCCAGCCTCCCCATCCACCTCCCCTGCCCTGGATGTAGCTTCCTGGGTTCCAGAAACTTCCGTATCTGCCTAAATTGTTCACCCATTCAACTTCTAAGGAAAGAGAGGGAGAAAGATAAATCTCTATCAGAAATTCAGGGAGCCCCTTCATTCATAAACAAATGAGCAACACACAACAAATAAGAAAACCCACATAGAGGCCAGGGGAGGTGAGAACTAAACACCAACCAGAAAATTGGTCACTGGTCATGATAACTGTTGAAACTGGGTGGTAGATACATGGGGTTCCATTATTCTACTCTACTTCTTTTTTTTTTCTTCTCCCCAAAGCCCCACAGTACATGGTTGTAGATTCTAGTTGTGAGCACCTCTGGTTGTGCTATGTGGGACACCGCCTCAGCATGGCCCAATGAGCAGTGCCATGTCCGTGCCCACGATCTGAACCGGCCAAACCCTGGGCCACCAAAGCAGAGTGCGCAAAATTAACCACTCGGCCATGAGGCCAGCCCCCAACTACTTCTTTGTATGTTTGAAATTTTTCTATAATAAGACATAAAGAAGAGGAGGAGGAGGAGGAAAAAGGAGGAAAAGAGAGAAAGAGGGAGGAAGGGAGTGGTGAATCTAAATACCCCAAGTGGACTGATTCTAGGTTTTCATAAAGACTTCAACTGGGGAGCAGGGCACCTCATTTAACCCAAACCCTCCCACCCCCTGTCCCAACCAATCCAACCTAACACCCAGCTGGAGACACAGGGGTGAATAAATCCAGGCCTCGGCTGTCCGTTCTGGCCATCGTCGTGCCCGCTGCAGATTCCCCAGCCCTTCCCCTGATCCTCTCCTGCAAATACAGCAGGTGTGGTTGTTTCCAATGTTTTGTTCAGGATTCACAATGACAAACGCTTGGGAGAAAAAAGGAGTTGATCACTTCATCTTTTCCTTTCTTTATAAAGATGTTTTCTCTGACTTCAAAGGCTGTCTGTTTACCTTAGAATATTAGGGAGGATTAATGGAACTAATTGTGTTAACGATAGGGCTGCCCTGCTGAAGCCTGCAAATTATCCCTGATTCCCTTTGATTGCCTCGAGGTTACCTCGCCACCACCAAACCCAGTAAACTTCCATATGACCCGGCTCGGCTGTGCCCCTGTAGAAAGGCAGATGTGCCAAGTCAGCGCTCTGCAGGGACAGAGGCTGTGGCAGCCTCCGGAGTGTCAATAAGCCTGCCAACCTCCTTGTAGTGCTGAGGAACATCCAGCGATCCAACGAGCAGACCCTCTAAGTGCAAAGCTCGGTCCACATCAGCTGAGCCAGAAGCCCCGCCCCCATGCATCCCAGGAGCGGTGACCCTCTGGCTGACATCTGCTGCGCAAAAACTGCACCAGCACAGGAACAGGACAAGCTGCCCAGAGCACACACAGCTCAGAGGCGTCTGTGGCTGCTAACAGCAGAGCTGGGCGTGTGCTCAGAGATGGACCTGGGCCCAGGGAACAACCTGAGAAATAAACAAAATGCAGCCAGAAGAAGGTACGGAAAACCTGAAGCTCTGTCACAGACAGATGGAAGATGCTATCCTCGGAAGCCTGCAGGTGGCATTTAAACCAAGCTGCTGTGGGGGGACTGCTGCCATAGTCACTCATGGCTTCCTCTCTGCTCCTCCCCCGACTTTATCACTGTGGGTGATTCTCCTGGAGTATAACACATACCCTGGTACTCAGTTAGTCAAATATGAGAAAATCCACCACTTGCTTCCCCTCACAAATCAAGTTACTCTCTGATTCTTTAATTCATTAACCCATCAGTGAATCACAGGTTTCCTAATGTAATGGGATCCAACAGCCTGTCTGAGAAAGTGAATTCAACAGCTCAACCACTGGCATGAAATATTTTCCAACAAATTCCTATTGTTTTTTGTCCAGAAAGGGCAGAGGATCAAAGTTATGGCTGACAAACCTGCTGACCCCAGGTGTGCTGTTTGAGACAGTGGGAAGCATGTGGTTATCCGGGCCAACTTCTCAAGCCTTAAGAATCATGGCCCTGGCAATTCACTCCAAGGCTCAGAGCCCTAGTTGAGCCGGCTTCACTCCTTGCCAAGTCACCTAGGGCACAGGGCTTGACAATGGGGAACAATCTCAGTGGGAGCCTGGGCTCTTGCAGGACAGGTTCCCATTCATCTTTGTCCCCCCAGGCCTAGCCCAGCACCGAGACAACTGGGGTGGGGATGGGGGCAGCAAGTGTTCGTTCCAAGGAAGTGGCTATCCCAATCAGAAGACTAAAGAGAAACGTCACTTATGTAGTGTTATGTTTTGTTCAGGCCATTAGATATTGATCACAGGACCTTTTGTAGAGGATAAGAATAATTATAAATGTGAGTGTGCATTTTGCCTAAGGGAATCATTGCCAAAATAAAAAGTTAAGAAGTAACTCTGTGATGTACGTCCGAAAAAAATAAAAATTAAAAAAAAAAAAGAAGCAACTCTCCTTACTAAGAGAGAAGGTTGAAAAGCAAACACTCCTAAGAGAGAAAACAGAAGTCAATCTTAATGAGAAATATTTAATCCTTGATTATGCAACGCATTCAGTGAGGGAGACAGATTCATAACTCTTGTCCCACAGTATCCCCAACCACACCTCTACCACCTCAACTGCCAAGTCATCTGAGTTACCCAGGTTGAAAGTGCAAAGCTCGGGGGCACAAGGCTCTGCACTGCCCAGAGTCCTCACAGGGAGTCCAGACTGAAGCAAAAGGATGAAAGAATCGTGCAGAGTCGGGGATCGCTGGCAGTGACCCTTCACTTCCAGTTCTAGGAACAAACTCATCCACAGACAACCCCAATCGTGCAGGCGGGATGTGGGGAGCTCCAGAGGGCTTGTGCCCCCCAGGCCCTGACCTTCCCTACTGGGGCCACTAGTGGGGGCACAATTTTGAATGCTTTCTAATTCTTCCCAAGAGCCACAGCGCTTCTCTCCAGGGTTGGCTCAAGTTCCATTCCCTGGAAACCATCTGTTGTTAAAATGCCATGGGCCTTCCCCAAACTACAAAATTACTTTTCTCCCCTCTGGAAAAGACAGGAACATTGGCTTTCCTGTCTCTGCGTGCCTTTGTACACACACACATTTGATAAACACAATAACTGATATATGCTGACTTTACACAATAACTTCTGAGAAGATATATACAAAGAACTCGGAGAGAGAGAGCGCTGGAGAAGTGCCAGAACATTTTGCAGCCCATTCTCCCAGGCCTTCATTTGGAGCCACCTCTAGGTCCTCCCATACTCTGCTCCTCATGTCTGGTCAGTCACCGAGCCCCTGAAGTCCTTCTTTGTAAGCTTCTGTGCCTGCCCTTCAGTTCTATTCCATCCCCCACCCACCCCGAGCCAACCCTCATTGAATCTGGCCTGATACTTCCAGAGCTTCCCTTATTCTCCTCAGCACTAACCAACCCTACATGCGGAAACCCACATGAACGATGTACAACACAGTCATCATCATGATACCTCTCCCCCAAAACTTCCCTCTGTCCACAGGATAACATTCAGTTCCTCATCATGGCAGCCCGATTCCTCCACACTGTCCCCTTGTTCCTCTCGTACCTTATTTACCACTGCAAATGCCTAATGCTCCAGCCGGGCCCACCTAGCCACCATCCTGCGAAGCACTCCCACAGGAGCCAGTCTCCAAATCAGCCTGACACTGGGCTCTAAATGCATTCCTTCCTGGGGCCCAGCCTGACTACTTTGACTCCTCCAGAATTCTCCATCTCAGCCACTCCCTTGGCATTGAGCATCATGTAGGTCGTCAGGAACTCTCTTCTCACCTGTATTACTGGTCCCCAAGTGGATTCCACAGGTAGCTTTTTCAGGGGCATCACCTACTCTATATTCCCCCTGCCCCTATCCCGCAGCCCGTAAGACCTAGTGAAGGGCCCCACTCAAAGAAGACATTCAATGAACACTTGTTGCTCCTTCCACTCCAGGCAGAGGCTCCCTCTCTTCCTTTAGTATCTATAACAAGTATTCAATGTCAAGTAAAGCGACTCTAGACACAAACAATATTTTTTAAATGCTGTACCCCCTTTCCATCAATCAACCCGGTTTCTAAATATTATGCAAAGGCAGTGTGGCTGCAGCTTAAGAGCGGCGGGGGGTTGGGGGGTCTTGAAGGGGTGAATTATCCCAGACTAGCCTTGGAAGTTCTGAAGAGAGAGCCTCCCCACCTGCCTACCCTATGTTTGGCTCCCCCAACCCTTGAGGCTCGGAGATGTTGGCTCTGTGCTGTCTTGTCTAAGATGATCTGTCATCAGAGCCACCAAGCTTTCTGGAGGTGAGGGAGCGAGAGCTAGGACCTCATAAGATTTCAGCTTGTTGTCATGGGGGAGAAGAGCCCAAAGGCCAGGTTTCTCACCTGCCTCTGCCTCTAAGGCCCACATGACCCAGAAAAATCTCTCAGAGCCTAAATTGCTTGAGCCATAAACTCCCACAGGGGCAGGGTAGACATCTGCAACCATCACGCGTAAACCAGAATGCAAAGAACTGAACAAATAGAGGAAAAGCTTTTGGTTTGATAACATCAATGGCATCTGTGTCCTGAATCAAGACCTAAGGAGAAAAGGCCACCTAGGTACCTCACTTCCAAAACACAGTTAAAATCTGCAATTTCGTAATTCCTACTGCCACAAGTCACAACTCCTCTCGCTGGCATTTAACTTTCTTTAAAACTCAGCCCCAACTAGAATTTCCAACTCTTTCTCCCACCCCCTTCTGACTCGGCCATATTGCCCTCCTACTACACCAGGTCTTTCTCACTTCACCCTCCCTTCCCATACAGTTTATTCCTTCCAACCCACCCGCCCCTCCCCGCCCACCCCCCCCCCCCCCCCCCCCGCCACCAAAGTCCAAATAAAGTCTACCTAAACTTTCAGGCCCACCTCCGCCTGGAATCTGCTCCCCCTCTCAATACTGGGGCCCCTCAAAGGCAAGTCCACACCTATATCCTTCTTGCTCATCCCTGGAGATGCCCCTCTCCCCATCAGGAGCACATGGAGCACTGCTGGGCACTGGAAAAGTGCTCTATAAACTCTCGTTTGTTAAATGATGTCATACCAAGAAAAACTGAAGCTCATGATGTTTCCATTACATTCAGCTGGAAAATCCCATTGAAGATTCACTCTTCAGTCCAACCCTCTTAAAACCCTCTCCTTTATTTTGCTGCTGAGCTCATCTCAGTCCTATAAAAGTACTGCATCCAAGTTTCATCTGCATTCCCCAGACCAGTGATCACGTCCAATCCCCGTTAAACTCTCTATAACTTTTCAAAGAAACATACATTACGAAAGCAGTGGGCTGTGCGATGACATGGCCCAAACCCATCTTGATGCAATTATTTCATTGTGTTGTTGCTTCCCTGCAGTCTTGCCATTGTTCTTTATTTACCCAGAGAGCTATGTATGAAGCTTTATAGGAAAAATGAATTATGACTGGCCTTACATTCCTCACTTCCCAGCACACCACCATGGGTTTCAAAGCTTTAGTCAGTGACTCTCAAAGCTCTGAGTGAACAGTTTCACAAACCAGCTTGCCATACGGTGTCATCCAAATCTGGCCTTCATCCTCCAACCTCCCACATGCCATTTGTACTATGTGCGTGCTGCCTTTCCATCACCTGGACTCCCATCCCAGGCCCAGGAACATCAAAAACCACACGCTAACAACCAGCCAGCCTGGCAGAGGACAAGCTGGAAGAAGAGAATCATCCCTGAAACTACAGCTCCGAGGAACAGAACAGCCACTCAGCTCCATGGCTATAACAATTGAGGACAACATGTCCTCTTGGATCCACGCTACAGACCTTGACTCATAAAAGTGATATTCTCCCTGACTGCCCCAGAGGAAAGGCAGCACTCTGAGCCAGGTGAGTTCTTAAGACAAAAGGAGAGGCCAGACCACAAGGATGCAGAGTGTACACTTGGGATCCAGACTCCCTGGCCTCCAGCGCCACTTAATAGCCACGTGACCTTGGGCAAGTCAGTTACTCCCTCCATGACTCATTCTCAATCTGCAAACTGGGTTATCAACAGCACCCACCTCATAGGGTTGCTAATTTATATAAAATGCATCGAAACTGCCTGACAGAGTAAATATTTTTTATCATTATCATCATTGTGGTTATTATTTCATTACCTCCTCTTCTTTGCTTCATTTGGGCAGGAGAGTAAACGCCTCGCCCTCACAGGAGACTACACTCCTTTTTCGGCCTCCAACATTTCAAACATTCAATATCCATTCAAGCCATCGCTCTGAAATGTTCTCTAATTCTAGGCTTCTCTCTTCATCAAACACCCCAGATTCTTGCAAGTTACTGGATACACTTGGTGGCAAATTCAAGAATGTTTACACAGGTTTTCATCATTATCCATGTTTTGGAAACATGCGTGGTGAGCGCTGAAGCAGGGCAAAGGAGAAAGCAAGGCATTAAGAAGATCAAACACAGGTCTCCACCTCCTCGCATTAAAGACTGCAGTGGTCATTCCCCACCAAAGCCAGAGGCTCATTCGTTCGAGTCTTCTGTTGGTCTGAATTCAAACTGTCAGCCCAAAGAGCCGGCCTGGGAAGGAGATAAGGCAGATAGGAAAAACTGAGGATGAAAGCGGGGTAGAAGACTTCAATCCCAAAGTGTAAGATGAACCCTTTAGATGTTCTCATTTAATAACACAGTTTCTGAGACTTGCCCACCAGAGTCCTGTCCTTCCTAAGCAAACATCTGTTATGATGACTGAGACCCAGGGTAGTTTATTCTCTCTTTGCTAAAACTTCCGGCGGGGTATTGATCTCACAAATGTTATCCTTATGGCTCAGATGAAAGTCAACTTTCAAATCCAGAAGCGGGTGTGGGGCAGCCAGTCTATCCATCTTCTGAAGCCAAAGAGATAGAAATCTACAAGTCACAGGATTGATTTTTGTTTATGCCTTCAATCCCAAATATTTGGAACGAACACTTTGATGTAACAAAAACATGTCCTAGGAAGGCCAAAAAATAAAAATGGAACCTAAACTTCTACGTGACAGATAATAAATTTTACCTTATGGACTGACTGATTATACAAAACGATTGTGAAATTCCTATTGCACCAAGACGGAGAATCATAAATGTGTCACCTTCTTTTCTCCTGTCATCTTCTAAAGACCAAACTGATTTAAACTCTGCCCGACGCCAGGGTTGAGAAGGAGAAATTCCAGGGAGATGAGCCTCATCTCTGATTCCTACCACAGCTGGATGAAACCCTGCCTCTCGCTTGCCCACACACCCTGAGAGCAGGCAGTGGGACGGCCCCCACTCCTCCGGGCTCCCTGCGGGCACGTAGAGAGAGCACTACCCTTCCTTAAAACACAGGACTCCATTCCTGGCTCCTCCTTTACTCACAGACTAGCCTCAGACGGGCCACTAACCCTAGGTGACCCTCAGTGTCGGCAGAGTTGGAGGGTTATTTGAGAATTTTAAAAGATAAAGTATTTGAAAGTTGGTACTTCGCAAATTATAAAGCCCTACTACATGTAAACTGCAAAGCCCAATAAGAAGTTAGCTACTGCTATTATTAAAAAGGATAGGGTTGCAGCTGGTGGTGTGGGGGAGAGCCAGAAAGAGGCATACTCCTGCCCCTGGAGCATGCCCCGACCCCAAACACACACACAGACACTCTGCAGATGTTCTGTCATTTGAGTGATTTCCTTACAGAACAATCTTTCCCCCCGACCACTTTCTGTGCCCCTATGGATTTTTAGTAATACTGTTATTATAAAAGTTCACACTTGGGGCCAGCCCCATGGTGGACTGGTTAAAGTTTTGCACACTCCAATTTGGCAACCTGGGTTCATGGTTCTGATCCTGGGCGGGGACCTACTCCACTCGTCAGCCATGTTGTGGAGCATCCCCCATATGAAGTAGAGGAAGACTGGGCTAATCTTTGTCAAGCAGAAAAAAAAAAAGGAAGACTGGCAACGGATGTTAACTCAGGGTGAATCTTCCTTACCAAAAAAAAAAAAGGTTCACTGTAGTAATTGTAGAAAAGAGAAACAAAATAGAAAAAAAATCACCATAATCTCACTGCCCAAAGATAATTTGCCATTATTCCTTCTAAACTTTCTTATGTGTTTGTGAGTGTCTACATATGTATCTATGAGTAATTTTTTTTAACAATAATAGCAGCTAACATATTGAACACTTATTATGTGCCAGGTACTAGACTAACTGCTTTACATGTTTTTAATCATTTAATCCTCTCAACAATCCCTGAGTAGGTACTGTTCATCCTTCATTTTACAGATGAGGAAACTAAAACTCAGAGAAATTAAGAAACTTGTCCAAGGTCACACAGCTTGTAAGTGGTAGAGGCAGGGTTCAAACCCAGGCAGAGTCCACTCAACCATTACAACATCAAACCAAATATAATAATAAAACCTGCAAATTTTGTCACTTCATATATTTTGAAAATCTTTGCATTTTATTCACTATGTTGCTCTATTATCATGATTGCATAGTCTATTGATGAGCCAAGATTTAATCAATTGTTTAATTTGACTATTTTTGAGTACCTACAACATGCCCCTATTTGAGATATTTATTTTCCAGTTTTTCAATATTTTAAACACTAAAAACAATGTCCTTTATACACATCTATGATCATTCTTACCCAGCAGTGGAATGCTGGGTCAACAGAAATGCATATTTTTAAAGTCTTTGACAGTTTTTACCATATTTCCCTCCAGAAATATTTCATCAATTATACCCCCACTTGCAGCCTATGAATAAATTCTTACATCTTCATCAACACTGGGAAGTATTATTATTGAATTCTTAAAAACTCAAAAATTAAATATGATCCAGCTATCCCACTACCGGGTATTTATCCAAAGAACTTGAAATCAACAATTCAAACAGGCTTATGCACCCCTATGTTCATCACAGCATTATTTACAATAGCCAAGACGTGGAAGCAACCCAAGTGCCCATCAACTGATGATTGGATAAAGATGTGGTACATACACAATGGAATACTACTCAGCTATAAAAAAAGACAAAATCATCCCATTTGCAACAACATGGATGGACCTTGCGGGTATGATGTTAAGCGAAATAAGGCGAACAGAGATAGATAAACAGTGCATGATTTCACTCATATGTGGAAGATAAACAAACACATGGATAAAGAGAACAGATAAGTGGTTACCAGAGGGAAAGGGGGTAGGGAGTGGGTGAAAGGGGTAAAGGGGCACATATGCATGGTGGCGGATAAAAACTAGACTGTTGGTGGTGAGCATGATGCAGTCTACACAGAAACTGATAAATAATAATGCATACCTGAAATTACACAGTGTCATAAATCATTATTCCCTCCATAAAATAGTTGTTAAAAAAACCCACTTTCTCTTTAGAAATGCAACATCTCTGAAAGGAATTAAACCTCCCCACTCGTTGCTACCTGGGGCCAGTTCACCCTCTAACAATTAGGGAAAGGCAACTGGAGGACTGACAGGAAGATCCAGGAGGGAAGAGGGGCACTTGGAGTCAGGAAGGGGCAGTCTGATGTACGGGGGTGGGGGGTGCAGGGTGGCGGGGGGAGGGGCCGGGCACTGGAGCAGGGTGGTGGAAGATAGGGCAGAAAAGAAAGCAAGAATGTTCCAAAAACAAAGGCCTGGCACTTGAAAAATAACCCTAATAATAAAATGGCAGGAATTTAAGGATAAGGAAGAAAGATTCATTGAAAAGAAAAAACAAACAAAGCCAGGAGTTTCACAAGCAGTTTGGAGTCTGGCCAGCGCTAGATTGCTTCTGCCTCGTTGACCCAGAAAGGCAAGGACACCTCCAGGGGTCAGGGATGATAAGGCTGAGTTATCCAGCTGTGGGCTACATCCTGCAGAAAGTACTCCTGGTCTCATCTCCAAGAAGAAGCACTAATGGATTTCCTAGTTCCACGGGGCCAGGACACCCCAGAAATGTTAAACCTCACTGTAGTCCCGGGGATGCTGAACAAATGCCATTCAGCCTGGTCATTTAGGACAAACTGTGCTTCCATATTCAGTTGGTCTGGGACTCAGGGAAGAGGTAAGTGGGGCCTTTAAAGCAGAATCCTGAGATCACACACTCACCGGGGAAGGCCACACATGAAACGCGGGTGTTACGCAGTGCCAGGCAACGAGGGTAGTAGGAATTTTAATAGTTGTGATAATGAGAGAACAGACGACTAAATACAAATACAAGTAAAGATGTGTCTTTCCAGGACTCCTCACAGACCAAGAGAAAACGGTTCCATGAGAGCCCCATGTCCACCTGGGATGTGCCTTGCTTTAATTGCCAGATTCATCCAGGCGCCGATAAGGTTCTTATCTCACTGTGCTTCCCCGCCTTCACATCCATCATCCCCACGCTGGCACTGGATTGCTGGGGTGGATCCTATCACTCCCATTTTTCAGAGAAGAAATTGAGACTTGAGTGTGATTTCCCCAACATTATCTAACCAGAAAGTGCCAGAGGCAGAACCAGAACCTGCTAGTTCTACCAGCAGAGCTACAAGGAGTGGTGATTTTCCACTCCAGCTCCACGTCATGCCTCGATAACGTCTCCTAGTTCTTGCTTATAAATAAGATAGAGAAAGTAGTATACGTGCTGGAATATTCTATCAATAAAACAATCTCCCTGCATGGAAAGCTGAGACTCTGGCTGCAAACATCTGGATATTTACAGCTGCCTGAGGGATTTTCACTTAGGCTGTCTCCCCCTGAGCTCTGATGGAGGGAACCCAGAAGAAAAAGACACAGCGTCTGGGGTTGGAAAGCTGAAAAGAGACAACGAAATGCAAAGTAAGAACAGGAGCCTGTAAGACACAGTCGAGGGGGAGAATGGACCAGCTGGGCGGTCTAGAAAGGCACCCCCTGGGCTTCAGACAAGAACGGAGGATTCCAGACACCCTCGAATCACCTCCTGCCTGCCGTGGTCGCAGCTCAAAGGACACACTGCTTTCTTTTGGCTCCAAAACCAACACTTTCCCAAACACATTTCTTGCTAAACATTGTTAAAAAAAAACCAAAAAAATCATATTCCTGACCCTGACCCACCAAAGAAAGGCCAAAGAAAGAGGGGGAAACTAGTGTATCAAATTTCCTGCATAATCCTCTTAGGAGATTAGTGCCTTCTTAAATGGTAATGAGGTTCTGGCTTGGGAACTAAATTATACTACCGGGTAATTCTCCTTAGAGGTGGGGATGCTTGATTATACGAAACAAGGCGGGAACGTGGACCTCTGAGCCCCACATGAGTGCAGCCGGAGCCATGTCAAACTAGGAGCATGGAGCTTTGAGCCGGGGGAACGTGGCACCCAATCCAACACCCTTGTTGGTTCATATTTGGAGAAGTCACACTGCTGCGGCCTCCAAGTCTGGGCCGTGGGATGGCATCTGAAGACCCCTTCTTGGGTCTCTTCTCCTCACAAGGGCCCATCTGGACAAACGCAGCCCATGGCCGAGGTGCTAAAAGGCACCCTTTCCCCTCCCTGCAGAGAGTGTAAAGTGCCCTGCGAGACGCCGTCCAGGCTAGGACATTTCAGCAGCTCTGTCGTACCAAATACTGTTGGCACCTAAGCCACCCTCTGAATGTGCTGGAGCCTGAAAGAATGAAGATGCGTGGCTCGCACCCTCAAGTCGCTCGGACCCCAGAAGAATTGGGGCTGCTCGTTTCCTTTCAATCTGGTGCTGATGTGGGATTATCCATCCCTCCTTTTCCACATACAACTACATATTTTGTCCATGAGTTTCATTTGCCTTCCCGGTTTTCAGCATGAAAAGATTCCTAAAACCCCCCTGGAAGGGGAGTGCGCTCGGACCCCAGCAGTGGTGCCAAGGATGAAACCAGAGACCTGGATAGAGGCAGGGCTCTGACTTCCAGATGCAGCCTGGACACTGCAGCCTTCCACCCAGGGAGCGCTTCTGGGGAGTCACCTGACAGCCCTCAGCTGCAGGGCAAGGGGACAGGGGCCGCCTGGTTACTCAGGCCTCTGGCTCTATGAGAAAATGGCCCCGCATCATTCCTGTCAGCTGAATTTGATCAAACCCAACAAGTTTGCCATTTCCAGTCTCCAGCTCTGGCTTCAAGATTCTTCTCAACCTGGCACCAAAGTCATGCTCGGGTCATGGCTGGGGGGTGGCTACCCTCTACACCACTCCAACTGGAACTCTACCTACCCAAACCTCATTTTTTCTCAAAATCAATCTCCTGGCGCAAGGGGGGATGGGGAGGAGCCTTTTCTGATTACCCTGCCTACCCTGGGGCTCTTTCCCCTGATAATTTATATGACTCATGTACGACACACATAGACTATACTCATTTTTGAGTTGACTGTACGTACTCCTGGAGGTTTAGATTGCACAAATATCTAGCTAAGCTCAGCTGTATTTATGCGCTAAGAGTAGAACACACAGAATGCAGACATTCTGGAACACGTGCTCCGTGGGCCATATTGGGCATTTATACTATCTCAGTGATTCCTGACATACACTCAACAGGGTTATTTCCATTTTACAGAGGAAGACTCATGACAGGACATAATGTGGACCCTGCTCTTTCTGCTTGTCCCCCGCACTGTCCTGTAAGGCATCCCGGACGGGGACTCTGAAAGCCTGAGTGCTGGGTTTGGCTTGGCCCACATCTCCGGGTGACCTCCTTGCACCTCTCTGAGCTTCAATTTTCTCATCTATGAAAGGGAAGGGGTGGCTCCTGAGGTCCCTTCATGTCCCCACATGTGTTTAGCAGGGAGCTGGGCACACGGAAGGAAAGGGGAGGACAAAGCTGTCCCTCCCCCGCCTCTCTGCTCAGGGACAAGTCCTGCTGTCAATAGCACCTGCATCTGCTTCACAGAAGGAGCCACCTGCACCCAGCCAGGAACCCCGCAAGCCCCTTCCTGCTAATGCAGCCAGCGGGTCACCTTAAGGCCCTTTATAAAAAATGACCCCTGGCTGGCCAGCAAGGCCCTGGCCTCAGAGGGAAGCCCGCGAGCCCATCCCAGGACCTCAGAGGCCGCTGTGCTTCTGAACCGCCGTAGATAAGTGCCTCAGGAAGGTGTAATGGCTTCCTGGCTGGTGATTAGCACACTGGATGAGATAATGCCAAATTCCCTCAAGTTTTGCAGCCTGGAACTAGATGCCAAACGCTTATTAACTCCATCCCAAACAAGGTTCATTCCTGGGCTGCTAGAGGGGCCAGGAAACCTCAGAAATGGGATTTCCAATAGCCGTTTTCATCTAACTGCCCTTCACGTTTTTTGCAACCAAGCTAAAAACTCTCCTTAAGGTATCTGTTAACCCGCAAAGGCTTAATAACTCGAATATGACTACTCAATACTTAAATATTCACCTGGTAACTAGTATTTTGCTAATGTGCATTGTTTCACATGAGTCTTTCCACCATTAGATTGTAAGTTACACAGGAGTAGAGAACAATGCTATTAACACTTCTATTTCTCCTACTGCCACCGCCACTCCTACCGTGAAGCCACCGCCCTGGGCTCCAGGACCTGTGCTGGGTGCTGTATGACCAACAGCACGTTTAATTATCATCACCTACTGAGCCAGGTACTATTATTCTCGTTTCACAGCATTTTTACCACATGCCAGGCATCGCTGTTATAAGTGTTTACATCTATGAACTCATTTAATCCACAAAACAAGCCTATGAGGTAGGTATTAATACTAACCCCATCATACAGGAAAGGACACTGAGGCACAGAGAGCCTAAGTCACCAGCCCCAGGTCACCCAGCAGGTGGAAGAGGAGCCAGCAGTCACGGAGTTTGTGCTTTTCACCATCACACCCCCTGCCGTCCTTGGCACAGGGCTCACCACACACCGGTGCTCCATAAATAATGCTTTTCCTGGCAGACAGTTCCACAGTTTGCTCCTTAGGCTTCGTTTCAAACAGCTTTTCTGCAGGCTAGGATAGCATTTCCTATACGAGATCTGTGGCTTCTTCTCCCTCAGTGGGTAACAGTAATCCTTTGTATTTGCATAATGCTTTACATTTTTCACAAACACTGACAGATCACCTCTTCCCCAAACAGAAATCCTGACAACGTTCCTGTAAGGTAAAGAGAACAAGTGTATGTAAGCCTCTTTTGCAGAGGTAGACTCTTTCTCCAGAGAGGTGGAGTGACTCACCCAAAGTCACACAGCTCGTCAGGGTTGAGGCTGAGGCTAACCCCAGGCTTCCTAACTCTTGGTTCGCTCTTCTTCCCACCTTAAGAAGAGATGACTACAAATAGTGCCAGGAGAGCTCCCTGTAGTGGAATCCCCTAGACAGCAAGCTACAGATATAGAAAGGGATAAGGCTACAGACAGACATGGGGCTAGAGAGATATAGGAGAGGGTGTGCAGAGGTGTGAATGCATCTGTAATAGTCACCATCATTTTTAAATTGAACGTAAGTACTGATGAGGGTCAAAAAGTGAAAAAATTTTCTGAAATATTTTTAAATAGTATTAAAGTTTTAAAATAATATTAAATCCAAGTGGTTCAAAATTCAAGAATTACAAAAGGACAGGCAGTAAAATACTCCCTATCATGTGTTTTTATTCTCGGGTTCCATCTTTCCTCTTCTCCAAGCCTCCCAATTCTTCCAATATTTGGGCAACCTGTTGTAACAATTTCGAAATCTCACCCCCTTCCCAGCCGCTGACTCCAATTGTCCCTCAAGCCATGCATGATGGTGGCTTTTATTTTATTGACCCTAGACCATACATGAACATAGTAAAGATTCAGAAAGTGCCAAAAAACAATTATAATGAAAAGTCGGCCACCTTTTTTTGGCTGGCCCCCAGTCACTCAGACACCGTTACCCCTTTCTCTTGTTCCTTTCAGGGAGAATCTATGTATTTACAAGCACATCTATACGCTTTTTTCCAACTTGAATGGTAGTCTGTTATTCGCAGTCCTCGGCACGGACTGTTTCACTGAACAATCTATCTTGGAGATCTTTACATCAGTAAGTGTACAGCTGCCGCCTTCTTGTACTGACTACGTGGTATTCCATTGTCTGGATGTGCCACAAATTATCTGATGGGCCTTTCGTTGCCCCTCATTGTTTGCTGTCAAGAACAATGCTGCAATAACCATAGATGATGGCTGAGGCAGAGGCTGCTGGTTCCCCCCAATATCTCTGTTCCCCTCTCCCAAACAAGAGATTTTATAAAGGCCACATTTCTCAACTTCCCTTGCAACTAGGTATAGCCCTGTGACTTATCCTGGCCCATAGGATGTAGGCAGTGCAGATGTGGCAATTTTCAGGAATTTTCCTTAAGAGAAAGCAGATGTACTCTGTTTACTTGCTACCTCTTTATCTTGTCAGGAGAAATTGTGAAATGGACAAAAATAATTACTGGTGTCCTGTCTAGAGAACACTTCTGCGCTATATCAGCTATTGGTTGTCTTTGAGCTAATTTACAACTCTGTGAGTGGTAAAGTACTATTAATAATGTGAATGAGCCCCATTCATAAAAATGCAGATTATGTCCAGTGGAGATGAAGTTGATATTGCAGTCACTATTGATCAATTTTACATCTAATTGTAGGTTCTTCAGCATTCTTGGTGGCAGACATGCATGTGTTTTTAGCTCTCCTTTGAACCAGCTTTAACATCTTACTAGTTCCCTCATTAATTGAGTTAAATAAAATCTTTACAATGTGCTTATTTCACATTTGTATGACAGTCATGATTTTCCCTTTTCAATGATTCTTTTCTCCATCCTGCTGCCTGGACCGCAGATGGGGCCATCTTGGACAATAAGAGTGAGACCACCCTAGATTGAATGAGCATGGTCCCTGAGACCTTGGAGCACCACACTCACCTTGAACTTCGCCCAGACATGTGCAAGAAAAACACATGTCTATCTTGTTTAAGCCACTGTTATTCGGAGTTCTCTGTTATAGTCAACCTAACAATGAAATGACTTCCAAGAGAAATTGTTACTAATAGAATATGTAGTGATTTCATCTCTGCACAGCTACAGATTCTCCTTTAGACTGTTCTTGGCAGACATCACTAATCAATCATGGGGCTTTTTTCCCCCAGAGCCCTTACTCAAAACCCTTCTCGGGTCTGGCCCTGTGGCCGAGAGGTTAAGTTCGTGTGCTCCTCTGCAGGCAGCCCAGTGTTTTGTTGGTTCAAATCCTGGACGCGGACATGGCACTGCTCATCTAAACCACGCTGAGGCAGCGTCCCACATGCCACAACTAGAAGGACCCACAACGAAGAATATACAACTATGTACCAGGGGGAGAAAATGGGAAAAAAAAAAAAAAAAACCCTTCTCAAGGTCACATTCTAAGTGGCCATTAGTATCAAAAAGAGTTATGAATGACATTTAATTACCCTTCCTGCTACAGGATAACAAATCAGCACACGTTTCTCAATTGTCCAGATTCTAACACAAACTTATTGATCTGTACCCCATCTGATTTCTGAGAACACTTAAATCGGCAAACTATAGGAAACTCTATGAAGGCCTGTGGAGTTTCAGAACAAGGAGGGGCCTCAGCCCTCCCCATCAGTCCAGGATGCACCCAGCTCAAAGTCCTTCCCTTCAACGAGTTCACTCATAGTCCCATACCCACATGAGTCACAGAGGGAGCCAGTCACCTGGATAGAGGAGGACTGTCAGGTGCTAGATTCAGGGCAGATGGAGGCAGGGCACAGTAGTGATTTGGAAAAATTGTCCTGGCAGTGGGCAGGGGGCAGACCCCCCAACTATAGTTCTCCACGTGCCAATCCTGGGTATAGTTGGAGAGCAAGCACTAAGCCTGGAATCAGGGAAGCCAGCAGCCCCTTCAGCTCTACTCCTAATGGCTGTGTGACTGAGCAAGACACTTTCCCTCACGGGGTCTCAGATTCCCCATCTGACACTGGACTAGATGATCTCCAGCCCTAAAATTATATACTTCTTTCTACCTAGCACAAAGCATAATCGCAGCGGCCTTGAGAGCATCTTCAGCTCAGCATAGCCAGGTGCAGAGACAACTCTCCCACTCACCCCACCCCCAGGCTGTGGGGGGCTCCAATCCTGGCAGCTCACTCAGTGACAGAGGCAGGAGGATGGCAGGATTGGTGGCTTTGGCGTTCTCCAGACCGTACACAAACAGGAAGCTAGGAAGGGTGATAATTGTTTAATCAGCGCTCCAGCAGCACCTGTTGAGTTTCCCCTGCTGATGTGAAAAGCCGGACGTACAGAGAATAACAGTTTCTTGTGGTGGTTAGTGTCGATCGTGATGTACCATCAAAAATGACAGGAACAGTATTCCCCTGACAATTTTCTACAGTTCTTTTTCTCTAACTTCCAGGCCTACAAACATCAGTTGATCAAGTAGGTGTACTTGGAGCGTCTACCATTGGTGCTCATACTGGTAAAACACACACTGATATTGAAGGGGAAAGAAGTGGAAGGCTCATTCTTGCCAGCCGGGCACCTACAATTCTAGCTTGCAGCACAAGACCAACCTCCAGAGAAGTTAACAGGCCATTAAAGCAGCAAAGAGTGAGTTGGAGCCTAAGGGTTACAGATGGTCAGAGAGGGAGCGGACCACTGTGAGCTGGCATGACGAGGAGCAGTCTGGGTGAGCCGAGTTCTGAGGGCAGCCTTGGAGGATGGGTAAAATTTAAGTGAGGGCAGGGATAGAACATTCCAGGTGCACAGAGCGGCACAGCAAGGCAGTGAGGGCAGAAACATCCCTTGTATTTTCAAAAGGCAGCAGAGGTCATGTCAAGGGGGAGAGAAAGCAGAAATGACGGGTGGGCTGAAGCAGTGGTTCGCAACCTCAAGTACATACCAGAGGCTTGTTAAGTCCAGGTCACTGGGCTCCACCCCCGGGGTCCCGATTCAGGAGGTCTGGGGTGGGGGCCTCAGAATTTGCACTCCTAACGGGTTCCCAGGTGACGCTGAGGCTGCTGGTCCAGGGACCACACTTTGAGAACCACTGGGCTGGCCTGCAGAGGGCCGTGAAGCTGGGCAGGTAGGAGCTCCAGGAGGTCCTTCCTCAAGGGAGAGCTGGAATGGCGTGGTGCTTTAATTTGCACCCTGCTCTTTTTCATTTCAACAAACAGCTTCTCTGCCGTTCACTATTTTCTGCTTTTGTATAGACGGGATTGGTAGACATCAACACTACCTACCACCTCTATCCATACTCCCACATCTCATTTCTGTAGGAAACATACTGCTCTTAAGAGAAATTAGCGGCCATGATTCTGCAGAGGCCAGAAAACACTGTCCGGCTGGAGATTTCATCTTCTTTAAAAATGCCAAGCAAGGGGGAGAAGCCCAGCTTTGATCATCCCCTTGTTACTACTTGTGAATGCTTCCTTTGTGCTAGCCACAGTGCTCCACACTTTATGCATATTACATTTTTGGAACAACATTGCAAGGTAGGGACTATCATCCCCATTTTACAGAAGCCGAGACCAGTTAAGAGGCTTGCTAAAGATCATGTCTAATCAAAGGCAGAGCCAGCATTCAAAACCAAGTTCTACCTGCTCCCCAGCCCATGCCAGGCCTACATCCTACAGCCTGACCTGCTCTTTCTACCCACACCTGCAGAAAGTTCTTGGATGCTGCTTCAGCAAGTCTTGTCAGCCCCCAGGAAGAAGGACTGTCTACAGCGGCTCTCTAGGCGAAATGTCCACAGGGACCCAACTCCTCTGCAAGCCTCACAGAAGTTCTGAGTGGCAAGCCCCCGTCCCTCCTTCACAGGCCCCTGGGGTCTCAGAGCTTTCTCAGCTCTCCTCTCCTTAGGCCCTGACACACATGGTCCCTCCTGACACACATGGTCCCTCCTGACACACTCACTTCCTCACCCACCTCAGGTCCTCCGTCACCTGCACTCAACCTGAAATCAATTGAGGGGAAGGAATCCGAACTGAAATAAGCCAGTCACAAAAGGACAAATACTGTATGATTCTACTTATAGGAGGCACCTAGAGAAGTCAAATTCAGAGAGATAGAAAGTAGAATGGTGGTTGCCAAGGGACCGGGCTGGCGGGTGGGGAGAGTTGTCTAATGGGTACAGAGGTTCAGTTGGGGAAGATGAAGAGTTCTGGAGATGGATGATGGTGATGGCTGCGCAAGAATGTGAATGCACTTAATGCCACTGAACTGTACACTTAAAAATGGTTACAATGGCAAGTTTTGTTATCTGTAAGGACAGGGCTGCTGACATGCAAATCATGGGAGAATAATACCGCACATTTGTACACTGCTCCTCAGAACACATTTCTCACACACATGAGCTCATTTGCTTGATGCAGAGCCAGGATTCCCAGAGCAAAACCCTTCTAGAATCTACTCTCTCAATCACGAACATGTAGATTAAGAAGTTTCCCCTTGAAGTTCGGGATGAGGGCCTCAGTCTCACCGCATCCAATCTCTGGGCTGCTAAAAGCCTGCATCTCAACCCCTAGCCCTTGGGCTCAATTCAGCAAACTGAGTTAGACATGGGAGCTCAAGGGCATGGACGCACAGGTGTAGGATGGCTGTGTGACCTTGGGCAAGTTTCTTGACCTCTCTACAGGTCATTTCTTTCTGTGTAAAACAGGAGAGCTGTGATGCGATAAATGAGATAAATTGTGTACCGTCCCTCACCAGGCTCCAAACTCCTTAAGGCCCCAGGTATGGTGGTTAAAAGCACACACCCATGCAGCCGGACTGGGTTTGAATCTAGCGGTGTGATCTTAGGCAAGTTACTTACCCTCTCTGTGCCTCTGTTTTCTCATCTACAAAATAGAGATGATACAAATAGCGTCAGACTCATAGGGTTCCTGTAAAGACTGGATAAGTTAGTGCTCAGAACAGTATCCAAAAAGGAGAAAGAGATATTTACAACTTAGCTAGTCTAATTATTGGGTCTTTGACTTGTCTTTCATATTTTCTTCTCCTTTTCTTCCATATGTCTAACTCATGCTGAAAAGGATTTAGGCAGCAGAGTTGTAACATGTAGTAAATGCTCAAAAGATAGTGGGTGAACTTACTGAAGAGAGAGAGCATTTAAAAGGCTTAAACAAAATCCTGTCCCCCAAAAACGAACAGAGAAGCCTCTGAAACAATCTGATTTGCTTCCTGGTTGGCCTCCCTGTGCTAACTCGCCCCAATCTCTGATTTCCAACATCCAGACGGCAACACAGTGGAGCCTCCAGCCAGAAACTTAAACCCCGGCGTCTCCAGACTCCCTGGGTGGTGGACGAGGAAGAAGAGCAGTCTCTCTTCTCTCCATTAGAGAGGAGAATGGCTTTCTGAGTGGAACCATGTTCCCTCCCCATAGCATAGGCCTCTGCGAGGAGCCAGCCAACTCCAAAGCCCATAGAGCTTTCTAGAACAGCCTGCAGAGGTTTTCCCAGGGCTTGGTCCTTCCTCTACCCATAGCCTTCAGCAACTCACTATAGGAGGAGTTATTCCTAACCAGGACAAAGCCTTTCCCGACTTGCCTCGCCCAGCCCCAGCCAGGAAGCTCTTGATCCAGGAAGACCATAGCATAACCTGCAGCTACCTCGACACGACACGGCGTGGTCATGCCCAGGTCCTCTCCTCGGGATTCAGATTCAGATCAGGAGTCTGGAGCAGGGCCTGAGCCATTTGTACTTTGTAAAGCTCCTCCAGATGATGCTGATGCTCAGTCAGGGTTGAGACCCACTCTATTATTTTCCCTAACAGCTCTCGGCTTTGGCTATACTGCATTAAGTTTACTCCTACTGAATGTAGCATCTTCATAAAGTGAGAGCATCTCCATAAAGCTCTCACTGAGCGCTCATGGCAGGCCAGACACTGACCTGAATGTCAGAGGAGCAGTAACAAAAGATGAGTCAGCCACGGCAGCCTGGGCACCCCAGGACCCCCTGTCCAGTAAGGGAAGAAAGTGCTCCTGCAACACAGTGAATCTGAGGCTCAAATGTGTGGCCAAAGGGCCCTCTCCCAGAAGGGGGTGAGGGTGAGGACACGGGAACCCTGACTTCTAGCTTTGCCCGTTTAAACAACATTCTCTCCGCAGAATCTCTGCAAGTTTAGACAGACTATTTTATGGGACTCTCCTCCCCTCAAAAAGGATAATACATGGTTTAAAGTTAACTAAATTTACAGTGTATACAATATTTGGGGGAGAAGCACTCTGTTACTAAAACATTTCAGAAACAATTTACTGAGCATTTATTCCATTGGCCTAAATAGAGCATAGCCCACAGTGGCCAAGCCGGCACTCATACAGCTGAGGATGGTAACAAGCCTAGGACCATCCAGATCCAAGCCACTGACAGATAGGAACGGCCAGCTTACAGCTGGCAGCAGAGAGGGATTAGAGTGAAAAGCCTTCTAATGACCACACTCTTAAGTCAAATGTGACAAGCAGGGCCAAAGGGATCCTAGCAAGCCCTTCCCATTATCTCTAATGACACCAATGGGAAAAAGGAGTCACAGCCCCGCTTCTGATGGCAACCACGCCCAAAGGCAGCTGAAATTGCCCAGGTGGCAAAATGCCAGTGGTGAACACACACTGGGAACCTGACTCTTCAGGGTCACTACCAGCTCCTATAATCCCACACAGACCCCAAAGCACTGTCCAACGTTCTTGTCCTAGGATTTAATTTCAAATGTCTTATTTTCCAAAATGGTCACAGCTAAATGACCACATCATCTTGTACAATTCAAACACCTGGGCATAGACCAAATCTTGTTCTCTGGCTTCGAAACATTCTTCTTTCTCTGCACCGCTGGTGGTGGTTATTCTTATGATTCCTCTGAGATCTACTACTGGCGGAGACATCTCTATTTTGAATTTTCCTTTAAAATTGTTTTAGCATATTGTTGGGAAATCAAGTTCCACCTTTCAAGCCATTTTTCACTTTGACTTAAAAAAACAGACATCTAAATCCACATAGCTACATCTTGTAGTATCTTTTATGAGATTTGTCAACTAGTTCCAGTCTAGTTTGGTAATGGTTCACATAACTCGAGAGCTTCCACGGTCAACAGGTGCTAACAGGGACAGTGCCTCTGAGACACATGCTAGTTGTGTTCTCCCGTCAGTGACTAAAAAAAGGTGAAATAATAGTCAACATTATCCTAGAAAACCTTAAATCACTCATATGGTGTAGTATATGCTGTGTGTTGTTTATGCCTCTCTGTCCAGTGATCTTAATGCACAGTGAAGTCTGACAACCACTGAACTGGATCCCCCTGGAAGAAGACGGAAAAGGGAAGCCCATATGCGTTCAGACCTTTCAGAGATCTATGGGATCTGCTGCCGTGAATGGGGGCCGAGTGGAGCCTTCTAAAGTGTGCCAGCTTCCCTGGAGGGTTGACTCCATTTGTTTAGAATTGTGCCGTAATGCATTTTAATTTGTTTGTCCTCTGAAGATGAAGCCAGAAGACAGCCTTGTCTTCAGTGGGAGGTAGGCTGTCAAAAGCCTTATAATGGTTGTTCTCTGTTGAGATTTTTAAAACACACATTAATTACAGCAGTTCATCTAATCTGAGACACCAGCA
Source organism: Equus quagga (assembly GCF_021613505.1). NCBI lineage: Eukaryota > Metazoa > Chordata > Mammalia > Perissodactyla > Equidae > Equus > Equus quagga. The sequence continues at coordinate 101,227,805 of NC_060271.1, forward strand.
CTTTTAAGGTGGACCATTATCTTATCTATCATTAAGAGAGAAAAAAAAAGCTGCCAATTAAAGCATAACAAGGCTACTTTTGTAAAATGTATCTGGAATTCATAGAGGTTAACAGGTGAAAAACTGTGCCCCTTAGATTCAATGAAATACGGGATTGCTTTTAAACCCCAATCTAGATGGTAGGTATTATTATCCAGATTTTGCAGAAAAGGAAAGGAGAAAAGGTGCAAGATTGACCCCAGGGACAGGGCTAGCACAAGCAGCAAAGCTGGGACTCTGACTCGGGTTCCCAACCAGTTCTGGTCACCACCCTGAGACCCACAGGGACTGCCAGGAGACACCAGGGAAGGATGACCCCTCTTGGGACCCTGCCCCCTTTCCCACAGAACCTCCACTCTTGCTGTGCCCCCACAGTCCTCCCACAGACCCCTCTCCACCAGCTCCCAAACTGCACCCCTTATCTTCCCTCCCAGCACCTTGCCCCAAACTCCCACCGTCTTGTACTTCACCTGAGCCAGAAACCTGGGAATGAATTCTCCACTCCTCCCGCTCCCCCACCCCAACACTCATTACTAAGTTCTGTGGATTCTGCTCCCTAAACACTTCTTCAGTCCTTCCCTTCCATGCCAGTTAACACAGCTCCAGTTCCTTTCTTCCACCTTCTGCCTGGATTCTGGAACAGCCATCTATCTGGTTTCCCTCCTCTGGTCTTCTCCTCCTGAAATGCATCCCTGAAAAGTTCATTTTTAAATCCAACCTCTAATGAGGCACTAAAAATGGCCACTCCTCAGCTTCAAATCCTTCCATCTTGGCCTGTGAGATCAAGGGGGGAATGCTGGTGCCTCACAAACCAGATGTGCCTGCCACTGCTCCAGCCTCATCTCGCACCACCCTCCATCCAACCTCGAACACTCAGAGAGGCCAGAACCCTCCAATGCTGTCACACACCTCTCTGCTTTTCTGTGCACTGTTCCTCCCACTGGAATACTCTTTACCAGCTAATTCTTACCCATCTTCTGAGACTTGCTGAGGAATTTTTCCTGACACAGGTCAGTGATGCATGTCTTTATGGCTGTACTGGTCTCAGCGTTTTGTAATGATCTTCTCTTCCGTCTCCCTCGTATGGTGGATTTTAATCACCTGGTGGAGGAGCAGCTGAGACATGGCTCATTCATACTTGCGTGCGAGTGCCTAGCACAGTGCATGGTGCAGAGGAGACAATTCAAGAATATTTGTAGAAGGAAGAAGGGAGGGAAGGAAGGAGGGAAGCCAGCTTTACTGCTAGTTCTGCTCCAATGTCCATCCCCAATTTTTCTGTGTTTTCTGTGAGGAAGATTGACCCTGAGCTAACATCTGTTGCCAATCTTCCTCTTTTTGCTTGAGGAAGATTTGCCCTGACCTAACATCTGGGCCAATCTTCCTCTGTTTTGTATGCAAGATGCTGCCACAGCATGGCTTGATGAGTGATGTGTAGGTCTGCACCCAGGATCCAAACCCATGAACCCTGGGCTGCTGAAGCAGATTAACCAGTATGTCACTGGCCTGGCCCCATCCTCCCCCAATTTTAACCATGGGAATTTCATTTTGTTCTTCTGCCTCGAACTCCATAGTTTGAAACTCCCCATGAGGTTTCAGGCACTTGATCCCCTGCCCAGCAGCCCAGTTCTGTGCAGATCATGGCTCTCCCTTGTCCTTCTCTCCACTCCTTAGTCCTTCCGGGGAATGGCGGCTGCCATTGGGCCAGAGGCCAAGACTGGGATCTCAATGCCTGCTGCCAGAGCCTGTAGCTGACTGCCTTTTGAAACCTCCCTCGGTACCTGCTGGGACTCTGACCACTCCAGGCCTGGCCTGGGACCATGGCTGACGACACAGTGACTGACTTCTCTCTGGAGTGGCCAGCCTAGTGTGGGCTTTAAGGAAGTGCTCCTGCTTGGGCAATATGATTCGGGCCAGAAACTCCCCATGTTCTCACAGTTTACATCCCGTACTGCTCATCTTTGCCGGTTCTGTCCCTTCCTGTCTCTTGCACATACCTGACCCCACCTTTTCTAGCAGCCTGTGGCCAGACTTTACAACACTGCTTCATGCCTTCACTGTGACAGACCGTCCAGTCTCGGGCAGCTTGGCTCTCCTGCACCACTCTCACCCCACCCCACCCCCTGCAACAGTATTTTCATCTACTCAACCTTATACAATCCAGAGACTAGGGGAAAATCCCTCCCCACTTGGCCAGACTGGAGGGGCCCACCCATATAACTGTGCCCGCCATCCCAGGGCACACCCTGGGCACAGTCCCCACCTAGGCTTTCCTTTCCTCGTGGATGAGGAGTCCAGACATCCAGATACAAAGTGCTTACCTCACTAAGCTGTGGCCTAGTGACACAACTCCAACCCCTGATCCTGCCTGTGCTGGACAGCCTGGCCCAGCACTGAGCCCCGATCCTGATAACTACTCCCTCCACCACCTCAGCAAGAAGAAACTGAGTCTGTCCCACGGACAAACTAAACATCTGAGCAGTACCATCCACAGATCCAGGCACGAGGAGCCCTGTCCTGGGCCCTGTGCTCTAGAAAGCTCTGCGTATCAGAACACACACACAACTTTAATTTATTAAAAAACACATGGTGCTTCTGTTGCTGAAGAGCTACCAGCACGACCCACGACCCATTATCCAAAACATGCACCCTCCTACTAATAGAACTCATACCCCAGGGACGCGTTTCTCCACATCTCTTGTCCTCGGTCCTCAAAGCCAAGGACAGCTGTGTCTAGTGCCAGGAAGGTGAGCAGGTTGTGCAGCTTCAACAGTGGAGACGGACCCTGCTTTGGAGGGTGGGGAGACTTCAGTGATCTAAGTGCTCAGGTAAGAGAAGAAGCAAATTAATTAACTCGAACACTTCTTCCTTTCAAGATCGCATGAACAAATGCCATCAAGTCTTGCAAAACCAAGTATATTTCTCAGCAGTGCCAAGCAACCACTTTCTTGCTTCCCTTTACATTCCAATTTGTGGTTCCAGGCATACTTGTGTGGCATTAGTGGCTGCACATGGCAGCTGAGGCACACTTGCAGTACTGACTCATACTACTCTTCAATGGGTATAGACTTAGATGGACACAGCCAGAGAAAGGTGATACCGATTCCACAGATTGGCAACTAGACATACGAGAATCCTGAAACTGTGAACAGTTTTCCTTTTATAAAAATATTTAACTTAAATATTTAAGATACAATTAATTTTTCAAAAGTTAAAATTTTAGCTTTACTTAAATAATTTCTATTTAGAAACTTAACATTCATTAGTTATATTGATATTTTGCCTTTTAATGGCACGGGACAATCTGGAACATTTCGGAAGAAAAATAACTGTCTTTGAAAACATTAAAGTAATTTTAGTTTTTCAATTTTGATATTTACGCCAATTTATATACTTGGTAAAAAAATATATCTGATTTTTGTACACTTTGAATATAATTACATTTTACTGTGTAATTCTTTAGATCACTGAGAACGAGTATAAGTTGGGATCACGATAGAAAGAAGAAAATAGAGTTCAGAAAAGAAACGAGAATTGAAAAGAAAAAAGAAATAGAAAATCAACAACAAACGAAAATAATTATTACATCTTTAAAAACTGAAAACTAAAGTTGAAAGAGAACAGACTTTCATTGAGCATGGCCTACCTACAGCTTGAAACAGAACATTACAAATTCTTGATTTAATAAAGATTCAAGACTTAATTACTGATCAAAGTAATTAAAATTAGCAAGAAAAATATTCCCGTCAAAGTGCAACCTGACCTTGATATTTTACTGACTTTCAATCACATAAAACTCTGGCTTTACACATTTTTTTAACTTTGTCTTTCTGAAGGTATATTTGTCAAGATAGGAAGCTAGAACATATTTTATTTAACAGCTCATCTGTTTGACTTACAATGTTTCAGTATTTAGACACAGGTATGCAGATCTGTCGGCACCTATACCAGATCCCAGAAATGTTGGGGGCAGCCATGTGTAAGAGTCTAAGCAGGAAGCAGCGTGTTTCAGTGGGGAGAACGTGGATTTTCAAATTCAAATCACAGCTCTGCTACTTACTGGTGGGTGACTTAACTTTTGGGAGCCTCAGTTTCCACGTCTGTAAAATAGCCATAGCTCACATTATGCAAATATGTATACGAATCCCTCTTGTTTATTCTATGACTCTTTATTTGTTATGCTTCATATCTGCCTTTTACAATCTCATTTAGCCTAATGCAAAGGAACTGAGGTTTCAGCCATGCCCTTGATCGGCACAAGCGACTTTGCTGCGCTCCCTGAGATCGAACTGGGAGAAAGAACCTGAAGAGATGGTCCTGGAAATGTCATTACACTTGGCCTCACCAAAGACACCAAGGAGCCGGGTCCTGGGTTTATCACACTTTGTATCCCCGGGATTTCTTCACGGGAATATAAAATGAGGAAATGGGAACAAACCTACAGTCCTGATTTTGGGCGAATCAAGGAGCCTAGGAAGCCCAATGCACGGTTTTGCTACGTTGGCAATTTGCATTCTCCTTCCAGCTAAAATCCAGCTGAATACCAGAGCCCCAGGAGGAGGCCTGGGCCCCCTCAACCTTTACTGAGGTAGAGCATAGCAGCATTTATACTAAGAGCATAAGACCAAAGGTGCCAAGGTGGTCCTAATTCAAAAAGATGGGGCTTGGAACAAAACAAATCGATGAAGGGCAATGCAGTCCTTTCTGAGCATGTGGAGTCCCAGCCATCCATTTCAAAATGCCGCTGCCCAGCACACGGGACCCTCTGATAGACCCGGTGCAAGGCCTGTTTAAATGTCCGCTGTCTTTCCGAGGGGTCCTGCCTCCTCCCAGAGCCACAGCAGGCTGGACTGGTTTGCACAGCGAATAAATTAAGGAGAACAATGATCTCAGCCCTGTGCCCAGAAGAAGCCTGCTAGAGAGTTATAAAATAAGGCATAAGACATGGTCCCCAAGCTCTGGACAGCACACTTCCGAGAATGAACCGGTGTGCTATGCATCATTTTACTGAGTCCCCAGGTATAAACCGAGACTGTCCTGGGCAAACTGGGACACGTAGTCACTTTAGTCATGGTGAACTGAGTAACTCTAGTAAGACTTGGCAATTCACAGCTCCCTCTCTCCCATCTGCCCCACTGCCTTGGGCTGAAAGAAGACTGAGCAACGTGGCAGAGGAGTAAGCAGACGTGGGTTCTGAACCCCGCCAAGCGGCCGGCTGTTTGACGTTGGCTAGCACAGCTTTGGGTGAGGTTTGTCCACACGGACAATAAGGGTAATAACACCGCCGCCCCCCTAAGCCTGTTACACAGACGACATAAGAGGCTGTCTGTGCAAACTTCACACACCACTCAGAAACATTATTCTCTCCCTCCTCTCAAGTCTGCATTGTCTGACACACGGCGGACCCTCCCAGGCACATACTGTCCCTTATTGTCATAGCTCAGATAGCAAATAGAACTATGTGACCCTGAATGATTTTTTAACTACTTTGATATCTTTAGCTGTAAAGTGAAAAAGCCTCATGACCTCTGAAGTCCTTTCTAGCTGTACAATTCTTGACCTAAGCCCTGGGAGAAATGCATGATAGCTAAGAAGGAGGGCTCGCCCTTATTGACCATGACATACCGGGCACTGCTCTCAGCACTTTCCCTCCATTTACTCATTTCATCTTCCCAGTTACCCAATGAAGTAGATACTGTAGTAACCCCACGTAGCAGGTGGAGAAGCTGAGGCCGGAAAGGCTAAGTTGACTTGCCTGGAATTAGACTGCCAAGGCAAGACCAGACAGTGCCTCCTCGCAAAACCTTCAAGTTCAGTGATGATTTTAAATGCTACCCCAGGAGATCAATAAGAGCCAGCCCCTATACACGTGGCACCTACCATGTACCAGGCACTGTTCGTGCATAACATACATCAATTCATTTAACGCTCATTACACCCCTAGAAGGAGAAATTACGGTTATCGTCTGCTTACACATGAGGAAACTGAGGAACAGAGAGTTAAGCAACTGCCCAAGGTCCAGCTGCTAAGAGCTAAGACTTGAATCCAGAGTCTGTGTCATCAACTACAACATTACACTAACTACATGTGGACATTTTATGAACACAGAAGAGGGACAACTAACCCAGGGCAGGCACTGGGATGGCGATCCTGGAGAAGATGTCAAAGAACTAAGTGGAGTTAGCCAAGCAGAGTAAGGAAAGGTATTCAACACTGAAGGAACAGCATGGGCAAAGGCACAGAAGTGAAGAATAACTGCATTCAAAGAAATGCATGCAAGGCCAGAGTGAAGGGAGACGGAGGAGCGAGGACTTCCTGAGAGACAGTGAGCCTTGTTTACTTTTCTCTTCTTTTCAACTTTTCTGAATGCTTGAAATTTTGCATAATAAGAAAATTTTTGAAAGCCCTGTCATGCCTCAGTGGGAGACATGCTGAAAAAGCAGTATAACCCTGCAGGGGACAAAAGCACAGGGTCCTGTGCTCAGCTGTGCTCTGCTCCTGGCCACCTGGCTGGGGCTGGCAGACAGTGACATGAGAAGGGCAAGGGGCAGAGTGGTCAATCCCCAGGAAGCCCCTGATGCGGGAATCAGAGCCCAGGGAGCCGTGTGTGTGGTTTTGAAGTAGCTGACTACAACCTCGGGGACAGGCAGGGAATCTAGTGTGTGTGGCCAAGCAGCAGACAACAGGCTGGAAAAACTGAAAATGTTCGAGTTTAAGGTTTGAGGGAGAGCAGAGCATGGATGTGCAGGAGGGGAAGAGGTTGAAGGCAGGAGTAAGAGACTGCGCTCAGAAGGCGCACATGCCAAGAGGTCTGTAGAGGAGAGGTGCCGGGGGCAAGCCCCGGTCCCCACAGCAGAGACACCGATGCCAAGGAGGACCAGGAACTATGAGGCCAGAGGGCCCAGCTGGCTCATCAGCATGAGTGCTGCCGTCTGGACAGAGCAGTGAATGATCAGAGCAGTCGCACACCTACCCCCAGGGACCGCACTGTTGGGCGACATTCACGCTCTTGCTGAGATTTCTAGCAACAGCAATGCCCAGGTTCTTCCCCAGGCACTTCGAACCAGAGAAAAGGTTTGCATCAGGGTCTATGCTAGAAGAAAGCATGAGCAGGGAAGAATAAGCTTGCTTCGTTCAGGCTGGTTAACCCCTCCCTAAAAGATAAGAAATCCAACCTGCAGTGTAATTCCTTCCTGTCTGTCCTGGCAATGCATTTGCCATTTTCAAAAACAAAAATCTCTCCCTGAATAATTCATTATTCAAGGGAAACATGAGCCCACAATGCTCCACTCCATCTATTCTGGCAGAAGAGCTAATCTTGGGCCGTGTGTGTGTGTTTCTGAAAAGGATCCACATGAGAAATCGCTTTTTAAAACGTCAATATCTGAGAAGGCAAGCAGAGAGTTTAAAAGGGCCATAATTCATAAATCAATGATGCCACACTCCTGAGGAAGCATTCTGCATTGACTGGTCAACAATTCCATTTGCAGCAAGCTGAAACATCTGGGTCTCCAGCCAGGGTCCCCAAGCTGCTGCCCCACCATAATGATGCAACGTTTCAGGAGGATCAGAATCTTCTGTCCTTTGAGATTTGGGCTTGGGGATGTGGGATTGCTGTGGATTTTATCTAAATCGATTAGTTTCTGTTAATATACCAATAACCAGAACCAATCTGAGGCAAGCAAAAAACCAACAATTTGCAGTCATGACTCAGCATCCTTTTTGCCTGGCCATTTATTTGCCAAGCAGGGTCATGAGTCTGTGTAAGACCCTGTCCTCATCCTTCACAGGCACCTGCACAGGTTTTGGTTCAGCCCAGATCTTCATCCCAAATATATCTGGGGGGAAATTTAAACAATTGTTGCTGTTGTGGATGGTTCCTGATGGCCCTGATGGAAGCAGAATGGTTGGCGTTGAGCAGGGCGGTGGAAAGAGAACCCGCACCGGACACTGGCTAATGCTCAACCTATGATTACACAGAAGTAAAAGCGAGAGCATCCAAGAGAAGAGCAGGAAACCGAGACCGCTCTTTAGAGCTGCTTTTTGACACAAATCTCACCGCCGCTAGAGGAAAACAACCTGAAGCTGGGCTTGATCAGTAATTCTCGTCACAGAGAAACAAGACACACAGCACCTGTGAGCTCTACAGGTTTCCGAAGAGCAGGCTTGGGAAAGTCTAAGTCTAATTTCTTCTTCCTTCGTCCTCTCTCAGCTTGCTTCCCTCCCTCCGAACTGTCCAACCAAACTCAGAACACACGCCAGCAGAAGAAAGAGAACAAGCACGAGAGAGGGGGAGAGAGAGAGGGAGAGAGAGAAAGAGAGAGAGAGAGAGAGGGAGAGGGAGGGAGGGAGAGAGAGAGAGAGACAGGGGGGGGGAGAGAGAGAGAGGGAGGGAGAGAGAGAGAGAGGGAGGGAGAGAGAGGGAGAGACAGAGGGAGAGAGAGAGGGAGAGAGAGAGGGAGGGAGAGAGAGAGAGGGAGAGAGAGAGGGAGAGAGAGAGAGAGAGAGAGAGAGAGCGAGAGCGTGAGCGAGCGAACAGAAGCCCAGAAAACAAGGAAGAACCAGTGGGAGATCGGGAGCTGTCGCTTTTCACCATTCACCTGAATTCCACACATAGGAAGGATCCTTCACCGATCTCTCCCGGTCATCAAAGAGCTTTCCAGTACATTTTGTGTACTGAACACCTCTTCTGTGCCCTGTTTAAATCTATTTTGGAACAAGGAAGGGTAAATCAATTAATTATACCGCTTACCATTTGTCAGTGCTTACAGGATGGGTATATTTATAAGCATTAGCTTATTTAATCCCAAAAACAATTCTTGGAGAAAGAAACTATTCTTAACCCCATTTTACAGGTGAGAAAGCATAGGCATAGAGAGGTTAAGTAAATTGCCCAAGGTCACTTAGGTGGTGAGTGGTATAAGGGGGACATGAACTTGGGCAGTCTGGTGCCGGAAACCACACTCAGCCACCACACTCTCCTGTGTCTTAGAGCCAGCAGAATAAGCTGCACAGGGGTGAAGGGGCAGCAGGGGCAGTTTGCCTAGCTTTGTGTTCAGGCTAGTGATGGGCAGGGGCTGATGACAACACATTTACTGAGCACTTACTATGTTTCAGCTGAGCAGCCACAGGCGTGTGGTCATTTACAGCACCTAGGGCACAGGCACCATTATCCTCATTTTATGGATGAGGAAACCGAGACTCAGATTGGTCCTGCAGTGCATTCGTACTGGAGCCAGGATTCCCATACACACAGCCAGGGTCAGTCTGTGCTCTTAACCATAATGCTCTCTGGAGTGACGGCTGGTGGTGAGGCCCTGAACTTCAGCCCTGCTTTAATATCAGCACAGGCAGATACGAGCACAGTAACCCCACATCAAGAAAAGGCTGTCTTTGGGGGCTGGCCTGGTGGTACAGCAGTTAAGTGCACACGTTCCACTTTGGTGGCCTGGGGTTCGCTGGTTCGGATCCCAGGTGCGGACATGGCACCGCTTGGCAAGCCATGCTGTGGTAGGTGTCCCACATATAAAGTAGAGGAAGATGGGCACAGATGTTAGCTCAGGGATAGCCTTCCTCAGCAAAAAGAGGAGGATTGGCAGCAGATGTTAGCTCAGGGCTAATCTTGCTCAAAAAAAAAAAAAAAAAATGCTGTCTTTAAGGAAAGTACAACTGCTTTGCGTAGCTACCCATAAAGATTCTGGGGTCAATTAAGCCATCAGGATTTAATTCAGCAGGTATTTAGCTGGGCTTCTATTTGGTGACTCACAATCAATCAGTCGACTCCATTCTTCAAGAAAGAAATAAAAGACAGAAAGCATACAGGACGAAAATAGGGAGTTACAGAAGCACAGTGTAATGGGGATCCTATTGGCATGAAAGAAAGAAGCGAGACCTCATGGGCACAGGACTGAGCTGAGGGGCTGCTATATGGGCTCCACTGGGCAAAGGGCTCTGGACTGGGATGTCCACCTGCTCGGCTGTGACCTTTCTCCATGGAAAGCCCGAGAACTGGAATTATAGCTCCCGGGGTCTTTTCATCTCTAGTGTGCTGTTATTCTAAGCAGTGGATTTCAGTCTGTTAGTAATAGGATCTCTTTAGCAGAAAGCCCAATGTCTAAAATGGACATAGGCAGCATCCGGTGGGAATGAGGGGGAGTCAGCAGAGTATAGGCCATCGTGACCTACTTGCCCCAGCCCCATGACAAGACAGAGGCACCTCTATAAGCCAATCTAGAAACCTCCTCTTTGTCACCAAACTGAGCTGGCTATAGACTATAAAAGCGTGTGTATGTGTGTCAGGGGGGTTCACATGTAAAAGTCTGGAGGTGCTGGCCTGGCCTCCTCAGGAGGCCAAGATGCCTTTACAGAGGTCTTAAATCAGGAACAGGCCTTGGGTCTCCCAGAGCAGAGCCCCCCCACTCCCCTTACCACCACCACCACCATTCCCACCACAAAGTTATACTGTCAGATGCTTGGCTAGAGAATCAACAACCTTGAAAACTTCCAAGGAAGGCACAGAAAGAGATACAAAATGTGTTCACAAATCAATTTCCCCAATGCCCAGAGCTTAGCACATCCCTCCTCAACCATGATAGCCTTCAAAGTCTGCAGAAGATTAAAAAGAAGCAGAAAAAAGTGGAGGGTTACCCAAGGTTGCAAGCACAATGGCCAGAACGTGTGTAAATACTGGAGTGGCCCTGTGCTGCTTTGGATCCCCTGATATAATGGCCATTTCCTGGAGCCCCATTTCCTCTCATTGTATTTCAGTGGAACAAAAATGTTATAGTGAGCAGTTACTCAGTCACATAGGTTATTTTAATAGATACATCCTACAAGCCTTGAAAACCTGCTCTATGCTCTGATAAGAAGGCTAAATATATCACAAGCCTTCAGAGTGAATTTGAGAATCTAAAACAGTGAGATTGGAATGCACACGTGTATGTTTTTCTCAGCGCATCCTGCAGGTTTCCTCACATTCTGGTCCCCTTGACAGATACTCATGTGATGCTTCCCCCGCATCTTGGTTTAAACCACTGCTTGCATGCAACAGTGGAGAATTTTGTTGCACTGACTTATCTTTTCTGCAGCCCTCATTCAGCTGCACATTTAATCTGAAGGCTGATGCTCTCCTTTCTGTATATGTGCATTTTTGCAAATACAAATATGTCCGACAGACAACACGGAAGTACTAGTAGCACAAGAGCTGCCTGTCCAGGGTGCTATCACAAAAGCTGCTCTTTCCAGAAACCATTTGTGAGCCCCTACCAGATCTGCAATTCATGGCTGCTCTTGGAATTTCCACTCTCACGATCAGAGACAAATCTGTGGCAGCCCAGCTGTCTGATCAAAGCTCTCCTTTCCCTCAGATCAGACCAGCCTGAACGAATGCTATCATTTGGTTTTAGATTTGTAAAGCTAATCTAAAGACAAAGGCTGTCATTATCTCCAGAAAGACACTGATACATTAAAAAAAAATATTTCCAAGCCTCTCAGAAAATCAGACTTAAAACATCAATATTGCAGGCAAAATATCTTAAAGCAGTGGTTCTCAACCCCGACTGCTCATTAGAAGCCCCTCCCAGGGACATTTTCAAACCATTCCCAGCTGCTCCAGGCGGCTCTCATGGGGAGCCAGGGTTGAGAACCCCTGTCTTGAGAACCGCCCCCTGGCGCGGTGGTCTTGCAAGGATCTAAATCAGTGGTTCTCAACCTTTGTTACATAATAAAATCCCAAGGAGATTTCAAAAAATATCAATAGCTGGGACTCACCCTGAAAGACTCTAACTTAATTGGTGTTATTTGAATATTCAGCCAGGGTTGAGGACCACTGATCTAAGTTGTCACACTTCTCTGATCAACTTATCCTTAAATAAATGAAGATGGAGAACTCAGGAAATCTATCTTCCTATACTTCTTAAATCTAAAAATCCAAAGGCCAGCACTACTTTGCCTACCTTAAACAGGAAGCAAGTAATAAAAGCATCTGAACGAACAATTAAATTTGATGTCATGATGCCCACGTTCATCCCTTTCAGGCTGAGTATCCCTCAGGTCCTCATGTGGAGCTTGCTTTATTTCATCTTGTGCACTCTTCAAACAAGATCATTTATCTGGTTTCTAAACCAACAGCAGATTAGAATCGAGCAAATTAGAAGTGATGGCAGGGGCAAGTAGAAAGAGGAGTGAGACGATGAGAAGCAGGTCCCCTGACTGCAGGGAGAAGCGACTGCTAATGGGGAAGAGACAGAGAATCTGGAATAAGTAGACACTGCACAAAAAAGCATTCAAGTTAAGGTTCTTTATTGAAGGGACTCTGTGGACATCAAGGTGCCACATCACCAATAATCCTAAGAATAGCCCAGAGTCACTTAGAATAAGTTAAATTATGTTCATTATAACCTAGTTATGGAAGCTGAAATATATGTGATGACTTCCATTAAAAATAGTAATAATAAAAAGCAAGTGCAATGAAAGGGATGAATTGTAGCTATGTGGAAATTGCAGCGCCTGGAATGAGTCATTTCCTGAGGATCCCAGGTAGACCCGGACTTCTAGAGGAAACATTTTAGCAGGAAAAGCCTCAGTTTGACCAAGAAGAAATCCCTCTCGCTGTCAGACGCAGAAGAGAGTGAGGCCTGAGGCGGGAGGGAAACCGTAATGGATGATCCTGACCCTCGGGGTTTCTGGGCACCAGGGCACAGCCAGAGTTCTCTGAGCTTTCACTGAAAACCTAAAATCAGGCAGAGCGAAGTCCCAGGGGAATCCTTCCTGGCTGGCAGGATCCGATTAATCCGGGTGGGCCTCCTGTTAACTCTGTCTCCACTGCACAGGGTCTCCAAGCCTGCAATGCTGAGAATTTCATTCCTCGAGGCCACACATCTCACTGTCCAGACACTACTTCTAATTGCAAAACCCTGGAATGGGTAATACCCGAATCCCTAACACTTTGTCAGTTCTCCTTGGTTTATACAGTTAGGCTGTTGTTTTCAAATTTTTCCCCTCTCCAGAGGAAATCTTATATGGACCTCAGATTACAAAGATAAAATGGGACACCCTTGGTTGAAGGGCTCTTGGTAGCCAGAGTCTTGCTACCCCTCCCTCCCATCAAAGTCCGATGAAACAGCTGGTTAGGAAACCATCTGGAAAGAACCTGCCTGGCCCCGCTGCCCACAACCGAACTTCCCCTCCCCAAAGCCACCTGCTCTGTGGCCAACACTGCCCAGTGTTGATGACTACTGTGGAGCCCTGAGTTGCTATTCTGGTGCAGGTGAGCACCCCTCCCCTCATTACCTCTTATTCTACTAGGCTTTGTATCTGTTCCCCAAATCCATCCCCAAACCTATACAGGTCTGCTAATTGAGCACTTGGACTGGAAACCCCATTTTCATCAAGCTCCTAAGTGTAGGCACTGTTCCAGCCAACATGAACTGATGTCAGGAAGCCAGCTGCCAGCAGTGCTCCCAGCAAAGCCTACAACACAGCCCGGCTCCTCCCAGCTATGGGGACAGCACCTCACTTCCAAATGGCCTGGTGCAGAATTTCCAAAACCCGCCAGCAGGTGAGATTCACTTAGGGTCTCTATTCGATGTGCAGATTCCCAGACCCACGGGATTCCAGTTTCTGATGAAACCACCTGGGAAATCCACAGGTGAACCAAAGCCACAGGTGATTCGCATCATCTGGTGAGTCTGAGAAACTGGCTTCAGGCTGAACTGTGAGGCTCCGGAGCCAGAACGCCCGGGTTTGACTGCCGGCTCTACATTACCACACATCTTTGCACAGGTGACTTAAGCGGTCTGCGCCCTCGGCTTCCACATCTGTAAAGCAGTGGTGATGACAGTGGCTGCCTCGGGTGGTTGGAGGGTTAGGCGCCTTGAGGGCGTGCACAGCCCTTAGAGCCCCCTGGGCACGTGGTAAACCCCCAGGAAGGCTTGCTGCTCTTTGATAATGAACTGTCACACCTGCCACCTTGCCCCCACCTCTGACTTCTCACACAAAATACTCTGCTTTCCTCATTCAACCTCCAGCACCCCAGATTAACCCTGTTTGTGCCCTGTTGGCCTGTCCCACCCCTGGAAGTGGGGCCTGGCCCCTTTGGGTCTACCTGGGTCTGCCTCATCTTCTCGAGTGAATCAGGTCATGTGCAGATGGAACCTCTAGATAAAATAGATGAAAGAAGATACTAGCAGCAGCCAGAAAGAGAAGGAGTGAGGCGACAGAAGGAAGGGTGGGGAATACAAACTTCACTGATGTCACAGTTTTCTAGGAACTCTGTGGATGAGCTAAACAGCAACTGTCACTTGAACTGTCTCTTCCCTGTAACTCCTCCTGGAGCCTTGAGACAAATTCTACCATGTGGCCAGGCCAGGGACACTCAGAGACACTGGACAGGTGACCGGGAGGGCCCAGCACTCCCTGGAAACCAGAGGCTGAGGAGCAGTGCAGGGCAGAAACAAGTCACCGGAGGACTGGGACTGATGCTCCCTGTACATTACTCACTTCAAACAAAGATCCCCAGCATGTGGCCATGGAAGGACACGGAAGCCTGGAGAGAAGGGGTGTCTATTCACCCCCACAATGACCCAGCAGAGCTATGAGACTCTTGGCCCTGGGATGGCACAGCTTACAACTTGCCTGTGACCGGTTCAGCAGAGCCCTAGAAGGTACGGGGTTGCAGCAACGAGTGAGCGGGGAGGAGATTCAAGGCAACTTCAGGACCCTGTCTCTATCTCACTCCAACAGACAGCACAGCAGGGCCTCCCAGCTACCAGGTGCCGCACGGGACAGGGAGGTCAGAGTTTCCTTCTGGCTGAACCAGTCACATCAGCTCTATTTCCTCCCGCCATCTCTCAGCGCTGCTGGCTCTGAGGGGAACTGTCTCCACGAGTTCAGAAAACGAAACCAAATGACATACCATGTCTGAATGACACCGAGTAAGAACAACAGATCATTTTTCAGCAAGACCCTTCTCATCTGTGCCACAGGGCACCCTGGGGTAGTGACTCCCCATTCCATCAATGTTTCCCAAACATCTGCCAATCACAGACCACCCTACAGTTTTCACTCTCTACGCTTACCACTTATAGCTCTTCCTCTCATATAATTTTATTTCTGAAGAAAAAATTTATAATACTACTTAGGAAAGTTACTATCAGTGGCCACAAATAATTATTTTTAATGCAATGCAAAGAAAATAATATTCTTCTGAGGTCTTCTGCTTTTGTTTAAAAGGAGAGAGAAGTATTAGAGAGATGTTATTGACACTCTGATCCCAAACTGAGAGTTTCTCCTTGTTATGATCTGGACTGAAAGAAAATTAGGGGAAAAGGAGGAAGAATAACTTTTTTTTGAGGTAGAATTACCTGCAGTGCAATGCCCAGATCTTAAGTGTATAGTTTGCTGAGTTTGACAAATGTATACACCTGTGCCACCAGTGGCCCTATAAAGACAAAGAACATAATCATTATCCCAGAAATTACGCCTCTTTCCAGTCAACCTCTCCCCAACAAGAGGCAACCGCCATTTTGATTTCTATCCCCATAGATTAATTTCTTTTTGTTCTTGAATTTCATGTTATTGGCTCACGGGGATGGCTTTTTCATTGTTAAATAAAGTTACGTAAATGTTATACTTTTGCATATGTTTGAAAATTTTCATAATAGAAAGGTTTTTTGTTAAAGTTATGGAATGCCCTGTCAGCACTTTGCCTACAATCTTCTCCAAACCCTCCAATGGAATGAGAACTACAGTTCGGGGCCCCCTGAACTAATGAAAGGGGAAGACGCCAAATTAGGAAGCTAGATTCCCACTTTGCAAATCCCAACATGATGCTGATTATAGCATTGATTTGCCAAATTTCCTCCCCTAAATCCCAACAAATCTGATTATGTGTTAAGCTCCCCATAAAAAGTCTTCTCCTAGACTCACATTCCTTCACAATCAGCCCAGTTCTTCCTCCGTCTTTGGGCAGGTTCGGCTCCCCTCCACCCACACGTGCCCCTCATCCCCACCATGGGCTGTTCACACTGCCCCTTCTGAGGGACCACTTTCCCGCCCACCTTCCCCCCTCTATAGTCCTTCCTCAGGACCCCACACAAGGACAACACCTCTCCCCTCCTTCAAAGTTGAGTTTATACTACACATTTCCACTTAGCCTTTCTTGTCTTCTGCTGTTACTTATCTTTCAATATGAACACACCTCATCGTTTCAGCTAGGAACTGAGCTCCTTGAGGGCAGGCAAAGATTATCTTGGCATCAATGAAAAGATATCAGAGACAGAGTACACGTGGATGAATGCGTGTGACTGAAATGAAGCAAAAGTTCCTGAAAGCTGGATCCTGACAAGGTTCAAATTCACAGCCTTGACGAGAAAGAAAGAAATGAACAGAGGCAGCAGTAGTATCTTCAGGGATGGCAGTTTATATACAGACCAGCGCCATTTCTCTGACTTTCCTATCAGATTCCAGGGCCCCACCACTAGGAATTCAGACTTAACAAGTCTGGAGTAGGGCTCAAGAGATTGCACATCCCCCAGCTCCCGGAAGATTCGAATGCTGGTGGTTCATAGCCCACACCAAAAGAAACACCTCCTATAAACAGAGAACAGGCTGGCATACTGAACATCCCCAGGCCTAGAAGACCAAGGAAATGGCGTTCCCGGCTGGCACATGGAGCCTAATGTGTTCTAGTTAATTCTACCTCTGTCACTGGAGGTAGAGTCAAACAGTAAGAACCCACCCCAATACAACCAAAGGTGAATATGAACTGAATGTAGAGAGAAGTAGATTCCACATGAGGAAAAAGCTGAAGCCCAGCAAAGGAAACCACAGTTCCTGACTGGGACCTTGTCCTATTTTCCTTAAAACGCTACACAGTGGTGTTTTTCTGTTCCTGGAAGGAAAACCAACAAACAGTAAGGTAAACTTCGGGGTGCAGCCTCGGGTGGGTGAGGGTGTATGTATGCACAAATGCACGTAGTGATTTAGAAAATTTTTTAAATAAAAACACTAACCACAGGACAGCAACCAGCAGGATGATGCCGAGAGAACGGGCATTCTTACCGCAAGGAACGAAAACCCCGAGTATTTGTCCTCCGCAACCAGGGAACAAAGGGGGTTTTGAGATGGCTGTGTGTGAAGGAGGCAGAAGTCATTCCAGCACTTAGAGCTTCAATTGAAAACAAACAAACAGCCCAAGGCTGCCCAAGGACCCAGGCTGCCAAGCACCAGCCGGGGAGCGCACGGTGGCCGCTGGGGCCAGCACACAGCTATTTATATTTGTAATCCAATTTGGATGGGGAAGGCACATGAAAATAAATTGATTATCTTGAAACTGTAAGAGCAAAATTTGCCGGGACATAAAGTAATGAAATAATAAAGAGGAAGTACCCGAGTAGGTCAACCGAGGGGACGTTCCTCATGAGCTGTTTCCGACCCAGTTTGCTTTCTGGATTCAGACGTGGTGCAACCATGGCCGACGACTTGCCAGAAATCATATGCCAACCTGTGGGTAGAGGTCGGTTGAGTTTTCCCCCTTGCTCTGTGTGTGTGTGTGCACATATATATGTATACATAATCAATCAGCGAAAAAAACCACTCAAGAGATTATATGACAGAGAGCAGATTATCTCAACTCAGTTTATAGCTTGTGAGGAAGAAAAGTGGAGAGTTCATGAAAAACAACCATCCTTCCCAAATCTAAGGGTCAAACAAAAGCACACATTATCCTGAAAACACAGGCCTTCTATCTTAGGTCTCTCTCATCCCCTCTTCCCTGGAGGCTGGATTCAACTCTGCCTTTCCAGAGTAACAAAGGCAACCATTTATTAAGCATGTGGTAGATGCCAAGGGCTGGAGATGAACAGTCTGGAATGGCCACGCCAGTCCTGGGATAGGGATTTTCAGCCCATTTTAAAGATCAAGAAACTGAGGATCATAATCTAAGTGACTTGCTCAACTACCACAATGCTACCCAACAAGGACTCAGGATTGGAACTTAAGTCTGTCTCGGGTGCGTTTCATTACACCACACTGCCTCCATGAACGGACGCAAACAGAGTCTCCAAAATCACTGTAGACTCACTCCCAGGAAGCAAGCAGCTGAGCTGTGAGTACTTGTTGGGTCAGAGTCAGAAGAAGAAAGCAGACAAAGGACAGTAAGAGGCCTGGGGAAGCATTGGTAGTTTAGTCAAGAAAGTATTCCTCCCTTAACTCAGCCAAGAGCATTTATTCAGCAGATTTAAGGAGGGGTAACTTCAATTCACAGACTGCACACACGAAGAGTACCCCTTATTATGGACTTTACCTCTGTGGGTAAATCATAAAAAAAATAAAGGTTTTAATGAAGCTCGAACAGACATGTCCAGAGATTAGGCTAAACCTCATCTCCACTTATTACCTATTGATTTTGAGAAATAATGTAATCCATCAAGGATTCAGATAATACATTTTTAAAGTGGAAGGGCTGGGGAGGGGATGAGGTGAGCAGAACCCTGGATGAGGTCGTCTTCTGTGGTCCCCTCCAACAAGGAGGTTGATGATTCTAGTAACTAAGAAAAGCAACCCACCCTATGGTACCCCAGCCTCCTAGGAAAGTGATGATGAGGAACTATTTCTAATATTTTGGAAAGCCTAAAGAAAAGCATATATGTCACTGAGATAAGACTACACGGCAAGTTAGCAAGTTTAGTTGCTTTAATGTGGAGGCCCTGGTGACTAAGCTGCTGGTGACGAGTGGTTCTGGTCCCGGGTTTTTGATTAATAGAAAATAGCCAGAAAATTGTCTTTTAGAAATGCAGTTTAGGGGCCAGCCTCGTGGCCAAGTGGTTAAAGTTCTCCATGCTCTGCTTTGTTGGCCTGGGGTTCGCAGGTTCAGATCCTGGGTGCCGACATGCTCCACTCATCAGCCATGCTGTGGAGGCATCCCACATACAAAGTAGAGGAAGACTGGCATGGACGTTAGCTCAGGGCTAATCTTCCTCAAGCAAAAAAAAAAGAGGAGGATTGGCAATGGATGTTAGCTCAGGGCAAATCTTCCTCACACACAAAAAAAGAAATGCAGTTTAGTCCCATGGTTGGGGGAGGGGAAGCTAATCAAAGGATTGAAAAACTAGGATGATCTTTTCAAGAAAAATATGCCTAAAGATGGGCTTCTGGGAATAGGATGGGAAGTGGGATTCAGGGATAGTCATTTAATTTAAAATGAAGTGATTCTTCTGCAGGAGTTTCTGATACGTTGTGTAAAGTATTTCAAGAGCACCGGCAATTTCTGCAAGCACTGTCCAGATTTTTCCTGGCTCTGAGCTGACACAGTTAAGCTGTCATCAGTGGCTCAGCAGTGTCAACTGGATGAACTGGCTGAGAAAAGGAAAGAAAAGCATTTTTATGGTGGTCTTTTTTTTTAAGTGGAGATATATTATTTACGAGAAGAACGGAAGAAAGCCATTGCAAAACCAGGAGAGGAGAAAACCATAGGCTTCCACTTGTCATGAGAGCCAATTGCTGGTCAGCTCCAGCTGACCAGATGGTGGGATCAGATCGCCCCAGAAGCCCCCCTGGAAGGTTCTGATGAGATGCAACCCCCAGCAACTGAGCATTCCTGAAGCCAACCCTACAGAGGTTTGGGAGCATCCAATACTCCTTTGTCTCCCCGCTGCACCTGGGGAAAGAAAGCATAGCCAAGGGATTGCTTCAGGAGGCCGGGGGAGCATCTCCGTTTTTCCTAAAGCCATCACTCGTCCTCTTGGTCACCTCATTCCCTTGCCTAAGAAGTTCCCGTCTTTTTGCTGAGAAGTCAAACTGATTCTGCTTAAGCCCCTAGAACTAACGACCTGTTTACAAGAAATATAGGGACAGAAGAACATGTTAAAAGACACCATGGGGATACAATCAGCAAAACCCAGAATGTGGGAAACCTTATAGGACAAATGACTAATTTCTTCAACAAATAAAGGGCAAAAACAAAAAAAGGAAAAGGATAAAGTAGAAATCTATGAATGAAAAGAGCCTTAAAAACCATCAACCAAATGCAATATACAGACCCTATTTGAATCATGATTCAAACACATCAGCTGTTTAAAAAAGTTCATAAGACAACTGGAAAAATCTGAACACTGACTAGATATCTGACGATATGAAGAAATTCATGCTTTTTATGTGATAATGGCATTGTAGTTATATATTTTTAAGTGTTCTTATCTTTTGAGATAAATACAGACATATTTACAGATGAAATATATGATGTCTGGAACTTTCATTAAAATAATTCAGTTGGGAGGAACCTATGGATAGAGGTAGAGGTGAAACAAAATTAGCCATGTATTCACAAACATCAAAGCAGTTAGTGTGGATTTATTATACTGTTCTATCTTTATATGTGCTTAAAATTTTCCATAGTAAAATACTTTTTAAAAAACTAAAAGATGACTATAATATAGAGATTTTTATGACAAGAAAATTATAAAATAGTAGTTAAAAAATAATTCCATTTAAAATAACTCATACTACATACACTTGTATTAACTTATGTATATATGAATAGCATATCTATCTATGTAATTTTACAGGCATAGGAAATCTGGAAGCATAGACACCAGACTTTTAACTACTAATCCTATTTTCTGGGGCAGGATGGGACTGGAGGGAGATACTCATTTTTTTACTGTACGAATTTCTGCTTTGTTCCAATTCCTTCCATCAAGCATGACTTACTTCTCAATTTACACATGCAGCATGGGAGGAGACACAGTGACCCCCTGGAGCCCCCAAACTAGCTCTCCAGGGCTCTGTACCCTGGACCACCGCCCCTAATACCAGGCTCAGCTCCAGACTGGCAGCCACTCCTTGCCCACAAACATCCCCACTCCCGTGCTGCCTCTGTGCCTTCATCCACCAAGCATTCTCCTCCCACGCAACCTTCAAATCTCAGCTCCAGAACCGTCTCTTCTATCCAGGCAGTCCTGCTGGACTACCTCGGGGCACAAGGGGCTCCCCTCTCTGCAAGATGGCCAGGACCTGACAACACTTGGCCACTGTGTCTGCATGGTACACTCTTAGAGGAAACCAGGCCATAATCCACTTACTGCCTAGGAGGCCTATGACATGGTTGGGCACATGTTAGGTGTTCGATAAAGTTCCAAGTTACTTCACCTTTGTGAGCCTTGATTTCCTCACGTGTAAGTGAGGATGTGGTGCCTCCCTCACTGGACTGCTGTAAGGACTAGTCAAGGGGAAGTAGGGAGAGCTCCCCTCACCTGTTTCAAAGGTTCTGTCTGGTGTACACAAACAGCCCCACTGAGACTTGCAACTGGAAGTTCTAAGAGAATGGAAAGGGAACCCGAAAATCCACCTGGATCCATATGCTGGGAAGAGCAATGCACTCAGAACTGCTCATTAGTTTAAACATTAATAATAGAAATAATGTCCCGGGGTCAGGAGGAGGAGCTCTGAAGGTCACACTTTGAACTCCCACTAGGTGGCAGTATTGTTTTCTTGCCGTTATGCAAATAGAGGGGAGGGCCATCAGAAGGGGAAAACAAACATTTTCTGAGACTGATACAAAGGAGAACATTTCTATATTAATTTCCCCACAGTCCTGAAATAGCAGTTAACTTGAGCTACTGCACCGACTCAGAAGAACACCCAGTGATACCAACGATGAAATCCCACATAGGATCCCTTGGTCTCTCTGCAGGGGATAAGAGGAGTGTTGGGGATAAACGCCAGGGAGAATGGGAGTGGAAGTGGAGGTACCATCTCAAAGAGGAAACTCCAGTCAGGAGTGAGAACTTGCTAGAAGTCCAAACCATGACTCGACCCTCCTCATCTGAAAACGAACATGAATGCACCCCATCGAAATGAGTCCCCCTGTCAGGGACTCCCAGAGCACACTTCTCTCACATTCCCCACAGGACCTAGCTAGTATATGAGTATGAGGAGACAGCAATCGAGGGACTGACTCTCCCTACTTAAAACTAGCCTTCCATCCACGCACAGCTCAAACAGCACCTTCTCAGGGAAGCTTTCCCTGACAACCCCCCACTCCCACCCCATCCGTCTTCAACTAGGTTCCGTCCCACTGCTTTATGCTCTCACAACACCCTACACTTTGCTTTGTAATACATACCCCAAATGTCAACCGAATTATTAACTGCGGACTGCAACCCCCCTTTTGTAGATGAGCAAACTAACGTTCTGGGAGCTTATGTTACTCACCCAAGACCCACACAGCCAGGAAGTGGCAGGGCAAGATTCAAACTTGGGGCTATTTGAACATAGAACCTGCAGGATCTTTTATCTATACCCTCATGTAGTTGATTATTTAATATTTGATACCTATAAAAAGATATTTATAATATACATGTGACCTATGCGAATTATGAAGCATAACAAAAGAATTCGAATGACCCTAACAGCCAACCTAAACACTGGAACGGAGCCTTGAAGCTGCCAGTGCCCTTCCCTCCAACGTCATCCTCCTGCCCTCCCCCACGCCTGAGGACACACTGCCCTGAATTTGTGTTTACTATCCTCTTGCTTATTTTCACTTCTTCTTAACTTTGGATTGAAGTGGAATATACTTACAGAAAAGTGCACAGAGTGACGGGACCTGTGTGACCAGTGCCCAGATCAGGAAACAGTCAGATGCAGCACCAGATGCCCCTGGTGCCCCTGACAGACAGGAGACCCTGTGTTCTTCTCACCGGGCCACACTGCCCCTAAGGGCTCCTTACCTTTGTCTAATAAAATGAAACTCTTCCTGTTAGGGCTGGGGTCTTTCTCGTAGATGATACACTCAATCAGAAGGAAGGGTTGGCCTTCTGGGCTCTTGGGAGGAGTTTGCTTGGAGAGCTCTGGGCCAGAAAAGAACTAGAGTCATTAATGCAAAAAGGCCAGTGTGGATGTCCAGCCGTGTGAGGCCTCCTCCAGAAGTTTTCTTCAAGGCCCTGGAACCTTACTGGGGCTCCTTTAAACAGAATTAGAGTGCGGGGGGGCCAGGCAGGGGAGGGAGGAGCCGGCAGAGTAGCATCATTAAAGCCTCATGTGTGGTTTTGATTAGATCATCTGAATTAATAGTTCTCACAGGCAGGTCTTGAGTAAAAGCAGATAAGTCTGCAAACAGACCACCTACTGGAAAATACCGAGCTTGGTGCTGGAGTTAAGATTCAAGTCCCCTGAGGAAAACCAGCAAGATGATGTGGATGAGATGCTAGGGTTACTCAGTTGATTAGGATGCCCTGAGAAAAGCCACCCTCCGTCCTTTAATCTGGTTATTTATTCTCTTCAGTGGGCAAGGGCAGCTTCTGGTCCTCTCAAATCAGCCGGCATCTATGGAGCATGTGCGCATGCAAGAGCCAAAGCTTGCAGGAAAATGCCAAAGGAATGGCTCAGAAAATAAGGAGAGTGTAAGCACCGTGTGCCTGGTGGTCAAGAAAGAATGTCTTCTAGGAGAAGGGCTGGGTGGGGGCTGGAACTGGGCCTTAAGGAGGGGCGGGGTCTCCATCAGAATGTCTCTCTCCAGAGGCTTCACTATTCAGTCTCATGTGAGGTGCTGAATTCATTGTCTAATTAATATGTTGGAAGACAGAAGTAAAACTCTGTAACACTCAGTGGTAAATAAATTCCTAGCACTGTAAGAGGAACCAGTTCCACTCTCCTGGGCTCTGGTATAACCCTTTTAACTTTTCTCACAGTCCACGAGAACTGGCGGCTGAGGGGAGTGGAGCCGCTTGGGTCCCTTAGTTCCTGAGAGCAGGCAGGGAAAAGAAATACCCTTAAATTACCACATGAAGCCCAAGTGAAGCCTTCCCGTCTCCATGGAAACTTCCAAAGCCTTCACTTCATTGGAACCCAATGTTCTGAAAGGTGTGCCCAGTGTTCCTAATTATTCTCCTCATTGTAGTCAATAGGAGGGTTTTTCTTGGCGAGTCCGGGCAAAATGGATATCAACTCCCAAGTAGGAGCTACTAGAACCCAGGGTGGAGCTTGGTGTATCCTGGCCCTTCATAATCAGAGATAATGCCACTCCTGTCACAAAAACCTATAGTTAGGTGGTACCTCTCACCCTACATGGAGACTGACCTTCGGTCTGCCATATGGTCCACACTTCTCTCTCAGAATTTTTAAGAACACCTTACGTGTATATAGTACTTTTCACTTCCAAACTACCGACTGAGGAAATATCCATAGTACATAGCTCATGGATTATATTTATGCTCCTGCTTTGTGGATTTGCAATATTAGTAATCTTATACAGTATATCTAATCTCCATGAGTAGAACAGAAACTCTTTGACTGAAAAGAATGAATTCACCTTTCACTGTATCTTTCTTGGCCACCAACATGATGTGGACAGTGAGTCCTTCTAAAATGTATGGGTGTATGCTCATCCAAGGGGGCTTTCAAACCAGTTGGTGCTCAACAGCTCGGAACCCC
Source organism: Equus quagga (assembly GCF_021613505.1). NCBI lineage: Eukaryota > Metazoa > Chordata > Mammalia > Perissodactyla > Equidae > Equus > Equus quagga. The sequence goes on from NC_060271.1 coordinate 101,252,274, forward strand.
AGCGCGGGGGACGTCCTGGGGAGGGGCCTGCAGGAGGATGAGAGCAGCAAGTGGGTCTTGATCATGCTCCCCTGCAGGCTCCCTTCACAGAACAAACAACTAAGATTGGCTGGGGAGGGGAGGGCCACAGCGGTGCCCGGGCCCCGGAAATCAGGAGCCAAAGTGCCTTCAGTGAGTAGTCAAAGCCTGCTTTTTGCAACCTCCTGGCTTACTTTTTCTGGAATATGGGCAAGCACCAGGACCTGACTAATGAGCGCCCATGTGGACGCAGTCATGGCCACCCAAGACCTCACAGGAAGGGAGGAGGCAGAGGGCCAGCTCACAGGGTACTGGGGGAGGAGAGCAGGACCCGGACGAGGTGGGCTGGGCACTAAGTCTAGTTCTCCGTGCAACGGGCAGCAGAACGAGGGGCAAACAGCTAGGTTATCAGGGTTGTGTCCTCCAGGGAGGCACAGGAAAGAATCTCTGAGGCCAGACAGACCTGAGGTTAAACCCAGCTCGATCTCTCAGTAGCTGGGGCCATGGGCACATCATTTCCCTTCTTTGAGCCTCATTTTCCTCCCAGGAAAGACATGCAGACAGCACGAGAGAATACATCCCCGGTATGAATTCCATGCACACGCACACGTTGGTGTTCTTCTTCTACTTTCTCTGTCCATGCTAAATTTTGATTTATCTCCAAAACTATAATTTTCTTCTATCATAAAACACTGGAGGTGAAGGGATCCTTATCTTGGGAGTAAAACACTAGCTTCTAGTCATGAGTCCCTCACTGACCTGCTATGTGATTTCAGTCACTCATCAAATATTTACAGAAGTGCCTACTATGTGCCAGGCACTGTTCTAGGTCCTTGGGATGTGAACAAAAGAGGGGGAAAAAAACCCACTGTCCTTGTAGAGGGTATATGCTAGCCATAAATAAAGTAAGTTATATGATAACTTAGAATGTGATAAATACCCTGGACCAGGAATAGATGGAGCAGGGTAAGGAGGGTCAGGATGGGGACGGGGTGGCAGTGTTACGTAGGGCATTCAGGGCCTGCTGCATCGCAGGGTCAATGAGCAAAGACTTGGAGGCAGAGGTTCAAATATCTGAAGTGATCCAGGCAGAGAGAACGGCCACTGCAAAGACAGAAAAGTGCCTGCTTGTTCTAGAACAGCCAGGTGGCCAGTGGAATGAATCGCGGGGGAAAAATACAAGATGAGATCAGAGAGGCCGGGGAGGGTGCAGATCTTGCTGGGCCTTGTGGGCTGCTTGAAGGATTGTGGTTTCCACCCAGGATAAGGACCCATTGTGGATTCCAAGCAGACGAATAACATAATCTGAAGATCACGTTGGCTAGGACAACAGGGAGAGAGGCCAAGGGTAGAAGCAGAGACACCAGCTGGGGAGCTGCTGTAATTGTCCTGGCTGGAGATGGCAGAGACTCAGACCAGGATGGTGGAAATGTGGAGAAGGGGCCAGATTCTGGATTCAGTTCCTTCTTTGACCCTCCATTTCCCAATCTGCAATAGTTTCGTCACCCCCTTTTCATATTCCAGGCAGGTACGAAAATAAGTAGAAAACAACAACTACAGAGAAGCATTTAGGGCCACTTCGATTTAAAATGCCCCTAGGCGCTCACAACAGTATGAAGAAACTCTTGCTGGTGGGGGAACTTCAGGAGCCTCGAATGCCATGAGCACTGCATGAAGCACGAGGATGAACGGTTTGCATGGAGTCCGCCTTTCCACATGTCTGCGCCCCCCCACACATGCACACACACACACAGAGCACACTCACTGAGGAGGAAGACAGCAACCCCTGGAGGGAGAAAGAACTATGAGGAGCTTGGCTAGGACACTTTTTTTTTTTTTTCCTGAGGAAGATTCGCCCTAAACTAACATCTGTGCCAATCTTCCTCTACTTTTTAGTATGTGGGCCGCCAGCACAGCATGGCCACTAACAGAGAGGTATAGGTCTGTGCCCAGGAACTGAACCCAGGCCACCAAAGCGGAGCACGCTGAACTTAACCAGGGCTGGCCCAAGGACACTTTTTAACCATGTGACCATGAGCGACTTAACTAAAATCCACACGGCTTAGTTCCTCATGAGCAAACAGGATAAAAACATGGACAAATGAGGTTTGGGGGACAATGACATGAACAAATGTGGGTTTACAAAGCTTTGCACATAGTACAGTCTCAATAGATCTTAGTTCCTTCCTTACTGATAACCCACCTTGGGACCCAACCCCACCTTGGGAGGAGAAAGCTGTGGATCATCCAGAATGCAGATGAATCCACTTGTAAATAACTGAGAAGTATCTCCACGGCTATTGTTGTTTTACTGTCCTGTGGACCATTAATAAAAACAACTTCCTTCACCACACCCTGCTGGGGCTGTGTCACCCTGCTTCCTCGGGTCAGCGTGATACCCTGCACTCGGAGACGCCTCAGGAACCTCGGGAGGCGCAGGGCCAGTGCTCTGGGGCACGTGGGAAATGGTGCCCTGGCTCCGGGGGTGTGCAGCCTGCCCTGGCGCCTCCACAAGAGAGTCAGGGTCAGCGTGACCGGGAGCCCTGGCTGGATTCATCTGTCAGGAGGCAGGGATGGAGGGCAGCTTGTCCCAGAGGCCAAGGGCTGTCTGCCTCCCTGGGCCTGTGGCTTCAGAACACCCCCTGGGTGGAACGCCACTCCTCACCTTGCCCTACTCTGTAGGGTCACCGAAAAATCCATGTCTGATCCCTAACTTTCAGCTCTCCCCAAGGCAAATAACCACGTCAGAGGAGAAGCCGGCACCGAGTGCTTCGGCACAATGGAAAGAAGGCAGGAGAGATGGAGACGGAAGGGATTCAGCTAAAAGAAAGAGAAGCAGCACTCAGGCCCTGAAGCTGTGCCAAGGTTTCCTCTACAGGCCCCTGCCCAGACTCTGCCCCGGGCTGTGTTCACAACTCAGTTCAACACGTATTTAGGGAGCCGCTCCACAGTGGAAGGCTGGAAGCTACAGATGGCTCGGCAAGCCACTCTGCCAAGCCAGCATCAAATCACCTTCTGGGAGCTTGCGAAGCAGCTGCTGAGAGAATGGAGGCCTTGAAGCTGTGAGGCTGGTCACAGGCCCTAACCACAGGGGTGGTCACCCCAATGCACCCCAGCCAGGGCTGACCCTGGAACTCCCAGGCCAACACATCCCCGGCTTCCTCCAGCCCCCTGCCCCTCCGAGAGAGATCCCACCAATTATGGCAGCCCAGACGGGTCCCCCAGATGAGCAGCAGCAGAGCGCAAGGGGAGGGCTCCAGGGCCCAGCAGGGAATTTCTATTTCTAACCCTATGTGGCAGTCAGCAGCAGCTGCGGGATGACAGCAGCAGACAGCTCTGACTGGTGAGCAGTGCCTGGCAGGGACAGTGCTAAGGACCCAGCCCACAGCAAGGGTGCTCAGGCATGCGCCCAACGCACCTTCTCCGGGGACTCACGGCTCTGGGTACCACAGCCCCAGGATTCACCCAGGGTGCCCCCAGCAGGACAGGCGTGCTCCAGATGGCCAGGGGAGAAAGGAGCTGAGAAACTGGCCTTAGATCACTGTGGGGCAAACAGGGGCTCAGCCACTTGGGTCTCCTCTTCCCCATCATTTCTGAAACACCATCATTCCCAAGGCCAGTGCTTTTGCCCGCCTGGGGACACCCCATCTCTAAAATTCTAGAATGATGGTGCCCAGAGAGGCCCAAGCAGTCAGTTCATTCAAGTCCTAATCTTCAGGTGAGAAAAGAGAGACCCAGAGGGAATAACTATGGAGGCCGTGTGCCCTAACCTTTAGCACAAGGTCTTGGGAATAGGAAGATGTGAATCCCGACTCTGCCTCTGGCTGCCCATAAGTTCCATGAGCTCCTGTTTCCCCCTCTGCACAAGGAGGGTGATGACAGCACCCCTTCATTTAGCTGCTGTGACAATCAGACGCGTTGGTGTCTGTGACGTGCTCAGCATGGGGCCAGGTGCAACGAGCGGTAGTGATTGCGACCTCCATCACCACACTCACCCAAAGTCACCCAGCTGGCCAGCAGTAGGCGTGGATCCAGGCCTCCTTCACCCACCACTCCCTCACTGCCCCCCTCCTGCAGCCTGGGTGCCCTTCTCCTGGGGGCACTCCTGGGGGCTGTGACACAGCCACTCTGGCTGGCTCGTCCATCAGAGCAGATTTGGAGGGCTGCAGGTCGCAGGAGCCAAGGCGGATCTTCTTGGACTCATGGCCTTGAAAGACTCACCCTGAGGGGGTTCCTGCTTGGAAAACCCCTCATAGGCTACGCAGCCAGTGCCCAAGGAAACCCGAAGGGGAAGGGACAGACGAGCCAGAAGGACACTACTGGGCAGGCGCTTGCCTTTCTGGGGACCAGAATGCTGCCCCCTTCCAGAAAGCCTTCCTAGGTCATATCCAGCCAAGATATCTCACCCGGCCACCTGCCATCACCACTCCATTCAAGCGAGCTGATTCTAAACACCTAGCAAATCGGGCACTCGATAGGGTGTCACAGGTGAGGGACACAGTCTTGGCTGGGGCAGCGGGGCTGCTCGCTTGCCATTTCCCAGCGCCTTTCCACACTAAGGATCCAAGGAGCCCTCTTCTTCAGCTCATGCTCCTCTTTCTTGAGACGCCCTCCCTGACTGCCTTCCCCACACAGAGTCTGTTCCTCAGAACCCACGGTTTGACCCTAAACAGTGCTGAGCATACAGCAGATGCTTAAACCACGTTTCTTCAATCAGCAAACTTTTGCTGTGTTACTTACCTCTTCCAAGCACGTTGGTCCAGCACTGGTTACAAGCTCACTGAGAGAAGAGCCTGTCTCTCTTCAATCTCAAGTATCCCCAAAGGTCCCAGGACCAGGCAGGGTGCCCAGAAGATGATCAACAAGCTCTTATTTTTTTTTTTTTTTTAAGTGACTCGCGAAAGTGACTGAGAAATAACAGGGCCAGTTAACAAAGTCAGTATTTACTGGGGGATGTATCTGCCCTTCCTTCTCACTGTGACCCTTGCAGGTGGACATGAGGACATCCTTCACCAGGTCCTAACACTTTCCGGGCTCCACCCTCTCCCTCTCCTCTCTCCCATAACTCTCTCTGCTTCCCTTTCTCCTTCAGTGTCTTTCCTCCCCTCCCTTTTCCTTTGCTCCCCAGCTTTATGAAGAAGCACCAAATTAGGCACCAGCATGTCTGGGTGCTAATTCTAACTCTACTACCCAAACTACCTACTTAACCTGGTTGAACAAGCCATGCAGTCTCTCTGGGTTTAGTTTCCCCTTCTGTCAAATGGAGACATCACATCCCTAAGAGCCACTGGGAGAATGAAATGACATGAGGAGGGGTGCCCTTCCCTTCCAGCCCCTTCCACCCATCCACAACATGCTCTTGGAGGGTAGGGGGCTGTGGTTTGGTCCCCACAGCCACGACTGAGCATGCCAGCCTGGAAGCTGGAGTTACACACGTGGTTCCATCTCCATTCTCCTCCTCGCCCCCTCCTCCAGCAGCATGTGCAAGACTCGGGACCCTAGGGAAAGGTTTCCAGTCGGGGCAGAAACAGGCTGGGGGCCTCTGGAGAGGAAGGGGCACAGACTGCCTGTCCCTGGTGTGGGCAGCTCCCCCCACCCCACACTCACACAGAAGCACCCCAACAGAGCCACTCCACTTCCCTTGTGTCTTAGGCAAATGAGAAACCGGAACAAAAGTTCTGAGAAAAGACAGAGGAGGAGGAAGGGGAAGATGGCCAGAATTTAGTGCGCGTCACAAAGGGCGGCTCTCAGAAGGAGGAAAACCTGCGCCGCGGAGCACACACCACATTGTGCCTGCGCCTCCTGCAGCAGAGGTCAGCCCGGGGCCGCCAGGTTCCCCATCGCCGCTCGCTGGGGAGGGAGGCGGCCGCGCTGGAGAGAAGGAGCCCCTCATTAGCCGTCTGCGAGGCTCCTCCCCAGCCCACTGCTAGCAGCATCTGCCAGGAAAGGATCTGCTTAATGCAAGCCCTACATAAACAGATTCCGCGTGCTCCTGTCGCTCTGCCTTCTTCCTGACTCTTTCCCTTTGTTACCCCTTCAGCTTCCAAATCCTCTAGGTCATCTCCGTCTTTGCCAACACGGGGCAAGAAAGAATGTCAGCCTGGGGAAGTCTGAAATGGGCAACCTCTCCCACCCCCACGCGCCCTGTTCACCAAGGGACCCCCAACACACACACAACACTGCGGCCCCTCGCCATCACTGAATTTGGGGGGGGGGGTCACCTGCTCCAGTCCCAGAGCACTCCAGAGCTAAGAGGACGTTAGCGAGAACAGTTCAGTGGTTTCTGAAAGTCAATCTTAACCCAGTCAAAGGGGCCATCCTAAACAATGATGAAACTTAAATATTTTCCACTCACAGTAATCAGCCCAATAATTCCTTAATGACTTCCTCAGAAGTGTAAAAAAAAAAAAAATCCCTTGTTTGTTTTGATTTGGTTGGTCTTTTTCACCCTTGGGTGAGGATATCATTGTCTCCACATGGCAAGAAGCAGCCTGGATTTTTAGGAAGGAAGAAATAATCCGCCGTGGATGAGACCAGTCCTGGTGACCTGCAGGTCAAGAGAGAGGGTGCGGCTGGAGAGCTGGCATCCCGACCCCCAGGCTTCTCGCCGTCTCCGTTTCATCATCCACCTATGAAGTAAAGATAACCATAACTACCGCCTGCCTAATCACAGGGTGTTTTTGTGGGTTTGGGGGCGGAACCACGGCTGTGCCAGTCTGGTCCTCCTGTGAAGGTACAAGGCCAAAGCAATACTCAGCCTGCTGGGAAGTCAGTCGTACTTCTGCAAGGCCAGCAGCATTGCAGAGGGGCACCATCCATCCCCCATAGATTCTGACCTCTCCGAATAGATCTCAAATGGTACCATCTACGTAAATGCGAATAGAACTCCAACTCTACATCTATGTGAATGTGAAAATCTTGGGCAGTACTCATACTTTGCAAACAGAAGAGCAACAGCATGTCCCTAAAATAAAAAAGCCACAGCCAGTGTTGTGCTTTCCAGACAGAGGAAGCCGGCTGTCCACCTTCTCGATGCATCTCTATGGTAATTCCAGCTCGTGCCTGACTGCTCAGCGCTTGACCCCAGGGAAGAGAAGCACTCCCACGGAGGGGGCCGGCAGCAGAACTTCGCCCACCAGGACAGCAGCCCCCCGAAGTGGGTTAGAGCTCATCCCCAAGCCAATGCCTGGCATCCCCTATTCAAGAACCACCCAGGAGAGGGGACAGACCTGTGGGCACAAGGGAAGGAGAGGCTTTCATGGCCCTACCTCTTGTGGAGTTGGAAACCTTTGTGGTGGTCGTGCATGAATGGTCACCTGAGCATCCAGGAGGGTGGATGTGAGTGACTGAGTGACTGAGTATGGGGTATGCATTTGCCTGCTGCACCCTGGCAAGAGGCAGGAACCATGAAGATTGGGGCTGCGAAGATGCCCTGTCTATCTGTCCCTCCCCTCTCCCCCTACAGTTTTATCCAGGGTGCGGGGATTTGAGGGTTTGGAGACAAGCATGCACTTACAAAAGCTAAACAGCCACAGCGCAATCTACATCTGATTCATCATAGACCTAGGCATGACCCCAAGTAGCAAAGCATGCCAAAATACATGGGCACAGATACAAATTTCAGGCTAAAGGCGACTGGCTAAAGCCCCCGGAAGAGAAAATCGCCTACAAACTCAGGACGCTGAATCCCTCCACAATGCTGCATCACAGGTGAAACAAACTGAATGTCAGTGAGAAAGAAACTACAGTCTCTGGATGCAAAAAAGTTATGTTTTCACTTTGTTGGGGCCCCAGATCCTGTTCAGATGCCATGTCGCACAGAGGGTACTCATCAGCGATTGTGCGTAAATGGGTGCACGCACAACACTCAGATACGCACACAGAAATCCACACGTGTGCGCATATACACAGATACACGTGTGCACAGGTATGCACACAAAAGCAGATGGACACAGACATAGACACACTCCTCCCAGTCCTGCCAAAGGGGAAGCAACAGCACTGTGAAGCCACAAACCCTAACAAAAGGTGTGGAAGATAAAATGGCAACTACAAAGTACCCGTGCGGAGGAAGGAGGAAAACGCTCCTTGAAACGCAGCTTGACTCACAGTTTTTAAGGCACGAAGTGGGCGAGGATGAAAAGACCTTCGTCAAGAGCGTACAAAGGAAGTCAGTGCAACAGTTGGGCCTTGCTGGCTCCCACACAGAACAAGGCCAGCCAGACTCCAGATGATTAAAAATGAGCTAATCTGATTAGAGAATTTTAAATTTGGATTGATTGCCCAATTCACCGATAAATGGGAACAAATAACTTAAATCTTGCCCCACAGCTCTGCTGCCAAAATTGCCCAGAATCTGCCAAACACTGAAACCAGGGTTTGAGGAGATGAGTGTGTCAGCAGCAGAACAACTGGGTGATCAATATGTATCTGTGGCTGAGCCCTGTGCTGGCAATGTGGAAACATAAAGAGGTCCAGTCAGTTCTGGGCCACCAGTAACCTACAGCTAGGAGGACACACAACATTTAGATATAAGAAATAGGAGCCAATAAATAGGTGTAAAACTTGTGTTAAGCTGTATGGCAGAGGCTGTAATTGCTGTAGATATTCAGAGAAGGGACAGATCACTAGAGATGGAGGTGGGTTTCCCTTCATCTAGCATGTGAAGGACACAGAGGATTTGGATAAATAGAGAGGGAAGAGAGCATAATTGCTTAACATCCATTCTCCTGCCCACGTGTTTGGCCCGTTATGCAGGTGAGGCTCCAGGTAAAAAGGAAAAGAATCACCCCCTTGAAACTCTCCTCTATCCTCCTATTCATACTCTAGCCAACTATCAGTTACTTAAGGTTTTGTAGAAGGAAATGCTAAATGCCTTTCATTTCTCAACCAAATTGGATAGTGCCACGAAAGAAGGGATCCAACTAATGAAATATGATACGATTCTGAACTGTTCCTTCCAAAACCCATTCCCATGGGAGTCACACATAGACCATGTCATTTGGAGTTAATCAGATGTCTCTGTAGATAATTAGAGCCAGGCTAGGACAGGACCAAGGAAAAAAGCGCTCTTACAATGTACATTTAGCCATGTAACTGCTTTTCGAGGTTCTTTTATAGTTTTGATTTTTTTCTACTAACAAAATTGTCAGGTTTCCTCAGAGGTCCTGTCTACCAATCAGAAAATATCTGAGTGAAAAAGATGTGAAGAGCTCGGCCATCTCAGAACACCTTCTGGGTTTGGGTAACCAGCCACAAGGTCTGGCCAGTGTTTTTGCTTCTCACCAGGGCACTGGCATTGTTGCCGTGGAATAGACTCTCTCCAGAAAGCTTCTGGAGACTCAGCTCTGAGATTTAACTCCCCCGCTTGGTATCAGGCCAAATTTTACTCTTTGGGGTGTTTTTGCATAGATCTACTACTCCCACAGATGTTTTCTATCCCTTGGTGTTTGTCGTTCACCAGACGCTGGGAGGCACACCTGGGACGCCCTGAAGGGTGGGATAAGAGATGTCTTTAACTCCTAAAATAAAGCCCTAAGTCTTCCTCCAGTGAAACCATACAGTAAGAAACCCATCTCAAGGATCCTCTCCAGGGGACACCCAGGCTAGGGTGGACAACAAGTCAACAGAAGCTCTGCAGAGAGTGAAGGCACATTCTTTGTCAGGCTGACTCTTTGATCCTTAATAGAACTTGAGGGCAGTGCTTCAAGGAAAAGGATGCCCCAGTAGCTTGAGTGTGTGCTGGATTAGAAAATTCTCCTGTATGTGCAACCTCAGGAGTACAAAGGCTACACTGGAGTCTTCCCGTATAAACTCTCGCTGCAAGACGAACTGGTTGATTCCATACTCTCTTTCTACGTAAATGCTCTTAGACTAAGAGGCAGGAAGACCAAGACTTTCCGATAAGCATAACAAGGATGCTGAGACGATGTGTATTTCTGACATAAACACTCTTCAAATTCTGAAAGCGCCTAAAATTGTCCGTTAAGAGGTTCGTTAAAACAGGACGTTGTTGTACAAACTTTATTTATTTTCTTGAGGAAGATTAGCCCTGAGCTAACATCTGCCACCAATCCTCCTCTTTTTGCTGAGGAAGACTGGCCCTGAGCTAACATTTGTGCCCATCGTTCTCTGCTTTATATGTGGGACGCCTACCACAGCATGGCTTGCCAAGCGGTGCCATGTCCACACCCAGGATCTGAACCGGTGAATCCCGGACCACCAAAGTGGAACGTGCACACTTAACCGCTGCGCCACTGGGCCGGCCCCATGTTATACAAACTTTTTACTTTCCCATTCCTTTTTTAAAACAATCACAAAGAACATCAATGTATTGAGTTAGGAGGTTGAGCTAACTCCTCTCCATCCTCCTTCCAGAAGGCGAGCGTTTGAGAAAACTGTTGCCTCCTTCTTATTTTTGTGATAATTACTTGTGCAGATCCCTTCCAAGTAAAATGTATATCTCATAGGAGGCAAACATAAAGACAAAAGTAGGACAGGGCCATTTTCCCAAATTTACTCACAGGAAGTCAGATGTTTTCCTTTTGTCCCACCACGAGGAACTTGAATGTGAGTGGAAGAGGCTCCTGGGAAGTAAGATTCAAGAGGCCCAGGAAATGCTATCCACCCTCACCAAAAAATGCCCCCCATCCATTAGCCCATCCTAGGGTCTCAAATTCCACCATTCCGATGTATAATTGGGGGTTAAGCAGTTAGACCTCAGGCTCTTTTTTTGTCTTATTGTGATTTTTTTTTATCACTCTTCTCTGCCTCTCACTGTGTCACCATTAATTCTCTAGAAATTTCTCTGATCTTACTAAAGTAAAAGAGAAAGTCAGCAGACTAGAGAAAAAGAAGAGAGTGGACCCAAGCTACAAGTGGCCACAGGGCTTTCTCTCTTATGTTAGAAAGCGCTGGAAGGGCCTCTGACTCAATTCTTCCTTCAGAATCGACAGAGATGTAACGGCACCCTGAACCAAAAAGGTAAAAGGACATGGGTATAAGTCCTTCAGATTAATGGACAGCCTCCTCTTTTCCTCCTCCTAGTTGACTGTCTTGGCCTCAAATTTTTGGATGAGCAGGAAATTTGACTATGGAGTCCAGAGAGCTCCACACTTCCATCCACCGCAGCTCAATGCTGCAAATCCCCATAAACACAGATAAACTTGGGTACCTGCCAGCAACACAAGGGAACGGCTGTGCTTGCCAGAGTCCTGAAAGAATCCCTCCCATCTCCACTGTCTCTTTTAAGTTTCCTAGTTGCGCCTGGAGGTATGGTGGGGGCCGGGGGTGGGGGGGGGGGATGGTGAAGTTGGAACCAGTTTATAGACTTGCAAGTTCATTGCAATAAGGTTCTTAGTTCTTTCTGCTACCCACTTTTAGCCACTGTAATTCCCTTTTCCTAAACTTGGTCAAGACTGGTTCTCTGGCTGGAAGTGGGAGGGGGGAGTGGGAGGCAGGAAAAAGGGGAAATCCCCTTCCATGCACCAATGCTCTGGGCTCTAAAAGGCAAATTCTGCCAATAGCCCAGTTCTGGGAAGCAGCTCTGGGGGCAGCTCAGGATCCTGCTGGGTGGTCTCATCGTTGGGCCTGGGGTGTGGGGGTCAACGGTCCAGAGTTCTATTTCCAGCACCATCAAAACTTCAGCCAAGATACTTGACCTCTTTTCATAAACTCTTTCCCCCAAATGAAAGGGAGAAGGGGGAGGAGGAAGAAAGAAGTAAAAGGGGCTGACCACCCTGAGGAGAGGAATGCTTGGTGTTGAATGAAGACCTTTGGAAGCAAACCACAAAAGGTATTGCTACCCAGCACAGTGGCCCTGCAGGGGAGGAGAAGAGTTTGAGAATGAGGCCACTTGGGAGCTGGTTATCCTGTGGCTTTGGTGCCCCAGGGAGTTCAAATGAAGCCCCTCCTCAGAATTCCATCCACAGGTCACACGTGAGAACCTAACCAGGCTGTTCAATAGGCCTTGGCCATTAGCTGCACCTTTCAGTAAACACTGTTTTTATTGTCAATAAAACCTCTTCAGAAAGCTTAACCTCAAGGCTTACTCATCACGTGACTTCTTCTTTTAAAAAAACGAAGAAAAAATACACTGAAGAATGAAGTAAAATTTAATTAGAAGCACATGGCTAAATTTCTCTTAAAGTTCTAAATGGCTTAAGAACATATCCAGGGGGAAGCAGTTCCTCCATCTGGACTTGAAGATCTGCTGAGAACAAGGTCTGTGTCAATCGCTGGGTTTTGAGGGTCTGACACCTACAACTGCCCCAGCCAAGGCCAGAGGGAGGAAGGCTTGCAGGTCCAGCTGGGTCCAGGCTCCTCAGCGTGTCTGCTCCTAACGGCAAAGAGAGATTCAAGAGAGGACACAGGTCCCCTCGTCTCTAAGGCATTCAGGTCAAACCATTTTACAAGATCACAAAGAATAAAGGGAAGAATTCAAAATATTTTTGATATATGATTTTAGTGGGTTTTTTTTTTAATGTCATCTAATTCATCTCCAGCAGAAAAGATGGCAATTTCTATACACTCCAAAGATAATAGTAACCCCTTACTTTAGCCTCTGGCTTGGAAGTAGTAATTTGAATTTACTTCTAGGTGATCTTACTAAATGAACAGCTGAATTTTTCTCAACTTTTACAGTAAGAAGGAAACGGATACAAAGAAATTTGGAGAGTTGAAACCTGCTGTCACCTAACTCTCACACTCAGCCTTAGATCTGAATTTCCCTGTTGGGTTTTGGGGCCATGACTGTCACACTATACACATTTGAGCTTCAAACATTAACTTTCATGCACACAAGTACATACAGGGCAAGCCCAAACACTGAACCCTGCTTGCAACAGAAGCCAGTTAGCAGATTAATTAGTTAATTTTTCCTTAAATAGGGTCCTATTTTGGCTTTCATTGTAAACCATAATCATTTTTTTTCTTTGAACTAAAATCTTCTGCCTTCACTTAACACGTTCTTAGTAAAACATGTGATTAAATTTTCTCACATCAATTAGAATATCATGCACTTTATACTGCATAATCATAACTTCAGTAGGTCAATAGTTGCACCTATCAACATTCATACAAGTGGGCTTTGCCTTAAGAAACTCAAAATAAGAAAATCAGCATTTAAAAAACAGATAAAGGGGCTGGCCCCGTGCTGAGTGGTTAAGTTCGCGAGCTCAGATGCAGGCGGCCCAGTGTTTCGTTGGTTCGAATCCTGGGCGCGGACATGGCACTGCTCATCAAACCACGCTGAGGCGGCATCCCACATGCCACAACTAGAAGGACCCACAACAAAGAATACACAACTATGTACCGGGGGGCTTTGGGGAGAAAAAGGAAAAAAAATAAAATCTTTAAAAAACAGATAAAGATGACCATTCTCAATATGGAAGAACCCTTGGTTCCTCCAAAAATTCACCAATAACCAGAACTCCTGGGGTATAGTATTTAAAGCACTGACCTCAGTCCAATAGTGGGTGCTCATAAGTCTTTCTTAAGAATGATGAGAATGATAATCTAATGCATTTGCTCTGAAGGGATCACGCTTCATGACCTCAAGGTTTCCTTCTAGTTTTGAGATTCTGTGATTTGATACTAAAAATCAGAACCAGCCTAAAATATTAGCAAAATCTTGGGGTGCGGGGATGGGGTCAATTAAGTAAAAGGATTTCAGATCCAAGTGGGGAAATTCCAGGATGCAGGAAAGCACCCACGAACACAAACAAGATACCCAGCTCCCAGCCTGTTCACTGCAGTTCAGGATTCTTTCAACAAGGTTCTCTAACTTTTCCCTCCAGCGCGAAAGAGACCCTAGAGCTGGCCTTTCTCCTCATTGATGAATTGAGGAGATTAAATTACATGATCCCTTCCGTTCTTCCTGATTCTAAGGCTCACTGAGTCTGGGCAGGAGGGTGGCAAAAGAGATCAGGGGCCCCTGACACCTGAAGCAGCATGAGGGTGTGCTACCAAGGGAGACTGCAGAATCAAGCCCTAGATTGGATATTACAGAATCCAAACACTGAGACTTTCAGAGAAAAGGGGAAATCGATGAGGGTTGAGGTCATCGCAAGAGGACGTCAGGGGAGAGAGATGGGACGCGGCCAAAGCCTTGACATTTCCATCACTCAGCTGTGTAGCGTTAGCTCTGGGGATGATGTGGATGAGGAATGTTATGAAATCCTTTCAGCCCCGACTTTTGACATAAGCTTGGGCTCAATCTTCCACCAGACAGGTCTCTGCTGTTCTGGGCGGCAAGTGTTCCTTATCTGAGGCGGAAACACCTCTGCCATTACTGAACCAAGCCAAAGCATATCCAAGATCTCCAGGGGCCAAAGGAGGGACCACCTCGAGGGGCTCTTTGACCCCGCTGGGCCTTACAGCCTGAGGGTCTCCCACAACACAGGGGGTTCCTGTTCTGGTCCTGCCACTTTCTCATCTGTAAAATGGGCTAATAGATATCTGTTAGGTTACCGTGTAGATTAAATAAGTAATACACTTAAGGCACTTAGCGAGCACTCAGTAAATGGTAGCTATGATGTTGATGGATGGAATGAAACTATCAGTACACCTTCAGGTGTGCAGGCCCAGGGGAGAGCTGTTCACAATCTGTCTTTTAGACATCCACCTTCTTTGCCTTCCCAGGCCAGCCCTTCCAGATAGAGCCAAACATAACACACCAAGTTGATCCCATTGAAAATAGTCTTTCAAAAGCTGCAAAGAATAAAAAGAGCCCTGGTGTTCCAAAAGGGGCTTCCCTCTGAGCCTCTGAGGCCACCCAGCTCATCTCATCCTGTCCCAAGTGACAAAAGTCAGATGGGAGCAAAAGAGAGACTGAGCAGGGACAAAGGCAGGAATTTCGGCATAACTCGAGTTACTCAGCTGATCACCAGCTTTCCCATCACAGTGGAACCAATTTGGCAACATTCTCAGATACATAATCTCTTCCCATAGAAATAAATGCTCACTGATCCTGGGATCCGAAGGTAGCAAGAAGGATTTGGGATTCGCTCTTGGGAAGTAAGAGAGCTTGACAAAATGCCTTCCTCCTCCTCCGTTGATGAGAGTGAAAATCTTAACGTAGTTTCCAAATACTTTTGCTCTGATAAAATGGTAATAGCATACGGCAGCTACTCCTCTGGAGAGTGACTGAGTGGAGCACCAGCCAGGGGACGCAGGTGAGAGGGGAACGGAAGCCTGAGCTGGGCTTGAGCCTCCGTCAGTCCCTGACCTGCAGTGTCCCTGGATGGCAGGAACTTTCTGGGTTGTCCTGAAGGGAATGTGGGCTTTAAAAACAAGGAGACCTGGACTCTGCTGTCATGAGTCTTGGAAGGGAGTGATGGAATGCAGGCTGCACTGGCTCAAGTCGAAAGGGGGAGAAAGAGTGTTACTCTAGGGACGAACATGGCAGCCTGAGGCCCAGAAGAAAGACCTTTGAGATGAGATGGGGAAGGGCCCATCTCATACAAAAGGCCAGGACTTGCAGGAGGCCCAAGACAAGCTTGGAACATAAGACTCCAGCCAGAGAGAAGGGGCATGAGAGGCAGGAGGGAGAGATCCATGGCCAGGGATTAGACGGGGCGCCAAGACCTGGTCCACCAGACCCAAAAGTGAGGCCAGCTGGAATATTCCTCAGACTGAAGGCTTAAGAGTGTATCTAAATCTCCACAAGGCACAGTCTCTCTGATAAAATGGAGATAATAACAGCACAGACTCCTGTAAGTTGTTGTGAGGATGGCATCGATGTAATGTAGGTAAAGTGCTTGGGGCAGAGGAAATACTCAGCAAATGGCAGTGATGGATAGCATGAATCATTGCAAAGCCAACCTACCAGCATGTAATCTTTTCAGTACTTGAGCCTAGCTTGGATTTAGTTTCTTAAGTAAAATTACCCTTCCTAGACTTCAAACTGCTTGACAACTTGTCAGGGAGGAGAGTAGATGCTTTAAGGTCTCAATTAACATAGACCAAGGAATAGTGTACTAGGGTGCCGGTGATAGAGACAAGACCAGGTTGGGACTCTGGACTCAGTCGTGTGCTTCTTTTTATGCCCCTGGCTGCCAGGACACTTGGCACCAATCTGATGGCAGACAGGGTAATTCCATGATGGAGGGTGAGAACCCAGCGGGGAGCATCCACAGCCTTCCCCAGGTGTAATCTCACCAGCGGGGTTCCCCTCTGGATTTCCACCAAAAAGACTCCAACAGGGATTTCTCCTCCATCTTTTCCTCTAGCAAATGATTCTAAGTTCATTTTGCATCAAGTCAGAGCCCTCAAAAGCCACATCACTGGATCTTGCCAACCTTGCCACTGGCCCAGTCACCTTCGCTGTGTCATGCCTTAGTCTTCAATCCTCCATGTTTATCAAGGCTTTTGTGGCCGAGGGATCAATGCCCATCATGCCCCTGTGACCTTTGTGTCAACTACATGAGAAAATGATTTTAGAAAACTCTGCCTCCCCTCAGGAGCTGGTAGACTGTCCGCTTTCTGATCAAGAGCGCCACGCAATTAACCCGGTTTTCATTATGCCCCGGCTGCCAAGAAGCTCAGAACCAAATTCAGTGCTCCATCAGAGCAACTAGATGAGCCAATTTCTTTCCATTTGTGGCCTCAATTTTCTATGTATGTTTGTTAAGTTTCTTCTATAAGGTGTTTCCATCCTTAGTAGACAAAAGCAGGCTAAGAAACAAGTAAAAGCAATACATTCTATCCCTAACATCGTCCCCTTTTCACATGCTGCCTCCTCCAGGAAACCTCCCCTGACCTCTCCGGCACACAGTGACCCCTCCCTCCTCTAATTCTAACAGCACTTCCAGCTCCGTTCACGCAGCACTTTCAAAGGCGTCCTCTTACGGTCCATAGGTATTGCTCCCCCTAAGTGGCACGTAAGCTAAGACCCAAGGGCTGTGTCCTGTGCTTTTTAGGACCTCCCATAACATTTAACCACAGTCACACATTCAGGACTAAAAGAATCTCAGGTGCTTGGTAGCTCGCCCAGGACAGAAACGGTGAGGAATTTAACCCAGGATTTCCCTAAGACCTTCCCCCCACCTCCCCCAACTCTCGAGGCCGGACTCGCGGGCATTCGCTCGCACCTTAAACGGTACATCACGCCACGGCAAGGATGATCCCTGGGAATGCTTTTAGAAGATTACTCACCCACACCGACTAGCTATTTCTGTCTTACTCCTGAGAGCATAACCGAGGCACTTCTATACTTAAATCAAATGAGTGTAATAACTGACATTTCAGATTAGAGCGAAGAGGAGGGCAGCCCTTAAAGAGATGGCGCTAATTGTTGAACTTGAGGAACAACAGGCATCTCCCAGCCGCTGCCGCCTCTGCTTCCCCGAGGAACTCAGGTGTGAGGGCAGAGGCCCAGCCCGTGGGGCCGAGGGCAGGGACGGCTCCGCAGCTCCTGGCCGCCTGGCTCCTGCCCCGCCCCGCACTGACACGCATAAATCAGAGCCATCTGGCTGGCTCCCCTTCTGACACATGTGTCAGCTCCTCTCCCAGCCTCCACACCCCCTCAGCCTAACGCGCTCCTTATGCACAGAACCTGGAGTCGGCTCCCTTTCCAAACGGAACAGCTCATGACATATTAAAACGATGACCCCACATACCACTCATTTGACATTTACCAACACTGCCTTGTTCCGGCATATTCGTTTCCTGCACGTGTGGAGAGCAGGGATCCTCAAAGCAGGGCACGGGCAGGAGAAGGCACCGTGCCCAATGGGGAGAGGAGAGAGTTGAGAAGTCATATTCAAAATTACCTTTAAACGACTGAATTCACTTTGTAATTTAAAACAAGGTGGCGGTGGGGGGGGGGGGGGGGGCAGGACATGCTTAAATTTCAAAAAATATGAGCTTTTAAAAAAGGAGGGAGACAAAAAAATTGTATATAAATGTTCATAGCAGCATTGTTCATAACAGCCCAAAGATGGAAACAACTGAAACGTCCATCAACTGGAGAACTGAGAAACAGAATGTTATATCCAATACAATAGAATATTATTCAACCATAAAAAGGAACAAAGCTCTCCCGATACATGGATGAACCTCGGAAACAACATACTAAGTGAAAAAAGCCAGATGCAAAAGGCCACCTATTGTATGTGAAATGATTCCATTTATGTGAAATGTCCAGAACAGGCAAATCCAGAGAAACAGAGAGGAGATCCGTGGTTGCCAGGGGAGGAGGGAGGGGTAATGGGAAGCGACTGCTCATGGCTATGGGGTTTCTTTTTGGGGGGATGAAAATGTTCTAAAAAGTGATTGAGGAGATGGTTGCATAGCTCTGTGAGTACACTAAAAACCACTGCCCTGTACATTTTAAATGAGTGAATTGTGTGGTACGTGAATTCTCTCTCAATAAAGCTGCTATAAAAAGGTGGAGGGGGTGGGTAACTGGCCGAGACCAGCAGCACGTTGTGGGCAGGAAAGAGCCTCTCTTCGCAGCATCCACACTCCCAACCACAGGCCTGAGTACAAGAAGGCGTTCAAACCCTTGCCCAACAGGGGACTGACTTATAAGCAGAATGAGGTGATTTACATTTCCACACGTCACTGCGGTCCTGCTGGCCACGGCCACCATCCTCCCTTGCCCTCTGTCCCCTGGAAGCTCTCTCGCTCTCCCCTTCTGATCGGGTGCTCTAACAGTCTCCTCCTGGTGCCTTCATCACATGACCGCCTTGTTCTCGACCCCACACCTGACTCCCCACTGAACCACATTGCCTTCAGGCTGAAAGGACTGAGAGGTGCACCAGCTCCACAATTTACAAGTGAGGAGACTGAGGCCTGAAGAAGCTGAGTGAGTCACCCCAGGACACAGCTTGACAACAAATATTCGGTCAACAAATATTTATTAAACATCTACTACATTCCAGACAGTGTTCAGGCACAGAAGATATAGTGGTAGATGAAACATAGTCCCTGCCCTCATGGAAATCATGGAGCTCACATTCCAGAGGTGGTGGTGGGGGCGGGGAGAGCTCAGTAAATAAACAGCTCCATGGCTAAGTCAGGTAGTAGGGGTGAGGGGCTGCTATTTTCAATATGGTGGTCAGCAAAGCCCTCTCTGATGAGGTGACATTTGAGCAGAGACTTGATATATGTGAGGGATGTGAGGGCCATCAGGACCTACCAAGCACCTGATATTCTTTTAGGCCCTAATGTGCGACTGCAGTTAGATTTTATGGGAGGTACTAAGAAGCCCAGGAGGACATCTCAAGGAAGAGTGCTCCAGGTAGAGTTGTCCTGATAAGTGCAAAGGCCCTGAGGTTGGGGCAAGCCAGGAGCAGTTCTTCAAATGCTTGTTCAGGGGCTCTCACTGCTGTAGCCATTGCTTGTTTCCTGTTGGTCCTGGCATTCAAGGTCCTTCCCAATAGTAGAGAGTAATAATAATGATAATGATAATAATGGCAGCAGCAATAACATTCATTGAGCACTTAGTGTATGCTAGGCATACATTAACTTCATACATTAATTCATTTAATGTTCACTGTAACCCTGTGAGGCATGGATGATTACCATTCCCATTTTACTGATGAGAAAACTGAGGCACAGAGAAGTTTGGTAATCTGTTCAAAGGTTGCCCAGTTTCGAAGTGGTGCAGCCAGGACACACAGCCAGGAAGTCTGAATCCACCCCCGACAATGACCTTGACCACCAGCCCACCCAGCCCTAGTTCTTGATATCAGCCCTTCCCACCTGCACCCTTGGCCTCCCCATCACCTGCCTCCCCCTGGTTATTCAACACAGCTTGTGGACTCTATCTTTTAGGCCTTGCTCGTTTGGCACCTCCCTGCATTTCACATTCTCTCCACTCAGTGAGGTCCACCTCTGATCCCACACGCCCTGGGGCTTTCCCTGGCCAGTGCTCACGGCAGTGCCTTTGGTTCTCACCGGCACCAGCGTCCGTCAAGGCTGCCTCTGATCGTGTTCAGCTTTAGTAGTGGCCCTTCCCTTCCAACCTAAGCTCCTTGAGACTGTCCAGTTTTTCTCCTCTCATTTCCACTGAAATGAATTAATTCTAGTTTAAGGATGGGAATGAAGTCAGTCTGCAATCACAGCTTGTTTAATTGAACTGCAGTCAATCTCTCAATCACCACTTTAATATTTTTCACAGCTTTATTGAGGTACAATTAACAGACAGTAGGTTGAACACATGTAAAGAGTAAACTTGGATAAGTTCTGACATCCATGCATACCTGGAAAACTATCACTGTAATCAAGATAACGAACCCTCCCTCCAGCCCCCAGTTTCCCTGGACTCCTTTGTATCCTGTCCCTCCTGCCCTTCCACACAACCTCCATCCTAAAGCAACTACTCGTTGACTTTCTGTCCCTCTAGGTTAGTCTGCATTTTCAAGAATTTTGTATGAATGGAATCACACAGTGTGTATTTGTGTTGCTCTGGCTTTTTGCACTCAGCATAATTATTTTCAGATTCAACCATGCATTCCTTTTTATTGCTAAATAGTATTCCATTGTATGAATATACCACAATTTGTTTATCCTTTCGCCTGTTGATGGACATTCGAGCTGTTTCCAGTTTGGGCTATTACAAATAAAGCTGCTCTGAACATTCCTGTACCAGACTTCATGTGCACATAACTCTCATTTATCTTGGGTAAATACCTAGGAATGGAATGGCTGGATCACATGGTAGGTTTATGTTTAACTTTTTAAGAAACTATTTTCCAAAGTGATTGTACAATTACACTTTTCCAACTCTGAAACTTTGCACTTTCCCATCTTCTCCAACCCACTGCAGTATTTCTTTTCTAGCTCCACCACCAGAGCCTGGGGGCCAGAGGCCCTTAATCCTCTTCTTCCTTCCTGCTCCTTTATCTGGTGTCTGGGGACATGATTTTTGAAGTCCCAGAACCTAGAGAATAGGGCGGATCTGTATCGGATAAGCAAATGTTCCTCTCTGTCTTAACCCGACCCAGCCCCATCGGTCTCCCCAGAAACTGGAGTGAGCATCATGTTTTAAGAATTTTGTAGCCACCCTTCCCTGTGGTCGGTCTATATAGTTCTTGGCAGTTCACTGTGTGTCTAGTAAACGCCCAGAAGCCAGCGGTTCCAAACTAATTAGCCACAACTTTTTATTACTCCCAGCAGTGGAGATTCAGTTTTCTCCGATCTTCCCCAATATAAAACTTCCCCCTCCTCCTCCTCCTCCTCCCCCAATTCTCCATGTGCCAATTAGTTCCAGTCTCCTTCAGGAGGGTTCTCCTGATGACTCCAGCACCCAGGGAGCTCTCCCTCCTCTGAACTCAAAAAAAGCCCCTGTCTGAGCCATTTCTTTAGCACTCAGGAAACACAGCAGCCTTGCATTTCATCCGGCAACTAGATTTGAGTCCCTATAAGTATGTGTAAACCACAGTGCCAGGGCTAAGGAGGATGGAAAGAGAACCCAAGTGTAAATGCTGCCCTCATACACCATGAAGTCTAGAGCAGGGATGAGACATGGTTACAACTGAAATGTTTCTAAATAGTCTGGTAATTGCCGTAAAAAACGAGCTAAATGTAGTGGGGCTTTGCCAGGCAGGAAAAAAAGTGAGGAAGCGGACACTGATCAGGGTTTCACAGGAAAACAGCAGCCGTTAGCAGCCACGTTGGAATGAAGCCCCCTATCATGGACCGGCTAGGTTACTATGATGTTCAGGACCACCCTGATTCATTTGTGTACTGTGTGCTTAACCCAATCCACCACAAAGACACTTCCCCTCCCTCCATTGTCTGGGCTGCAGTAATGTATCGGCTGCACATTTATGGAGTACCACTGGGTACCAAACAGCAAGATGGTCAACATCGCTGCCCCTGCGGATCTTCCAGTCCAGGGGAGGATAAGGACAAGGCAGTAACACTTTATAATCCAGTGTGGTTGGTGCCCTGAGGGAGCATGCTAGGGACCACAACAGACACACACAGGGGGCTGTCACGGGGTCAAGGAGGCAGCACAGGAGGACTGGGCTGTGCTGAAATGAGACAATCAGCCAAGCACTCTCCCCTCTCCCCCAGGCCCTCCTTACTGGGTGACTCAAGGCATCTCCATGGGGAGTATTGCTGCTGCCCCACATTGAACCAGTGGTCAAAAGCCCCTGGAAGCCCCTGACAGTCAGATCCCTATCCAGAAAAGCTCCCCGCTCCTGGCAGCCTCGTGATTGCAACCTCAGCACAGCTTGAAGTTGGCATCCCCTCTTAGCACCGAGTTGCGGGCCATATGGCGGTACAGCTGATGCTGCGTGACGCAGGGCAGCTTTGCTTTCCAATCCACGTCAGCCCCAGCCACGGGTACACTGTGGCATTTAAATTGCAGCAAGGGACCTTTGATTGGGATGGGGAAGCTAAATTAGAAGCCTGCAACATGTTTGAAACACCTACGAGAAGGAAGAGCATGAAGCAAGGCTGTGAGGGGGCCGGGCAAGCACATTGATATTTATTTATCATACTTTTGGCAAGAAACCAGGCCACCCAAGGGGATTAGGTGTGTGTGTGAGCTCTCAGAGCCTCCAGCTTGAAGGAACAGTTTCCCTCCGGAAAACCTGGATGGAGGCTGGATTATTAACAGAGGGAGAAAGGAAAGCCCGTGGTGAATGGAACACACAAACCAGTCACTCTAGAACACCCACAGCCAACAGTCCTCAGGGCCAAGAACTCTGTCTCTGACCCTGGGCAACGTAGCTGCTTTACAAACATTCTAACAGATACATACACAACTCCCACATGAAAGGAGTTCACTGATCTAGAAGTCGCACGTCTGGTCTCCTTGCCTGTCATATCAAAGAAAAGGGAAGAAGGTAAAAGAACATCTGTGCAGGGAACAGAGGTGTCGCTAAGCCCCTGCGCTCTTCCCACAGACCCTAACTCAAACCTGCCTTCCCTACTTTCGACACACTTCACCAGCTTCCGGTAACTAGCAGCAACTCTCGATCCACAACTCACTGCACATCCCCTGACCCCCAGATAGCAAATCCAAAGGGAAAGGTCCCTGCCAATCAAAGGCCATGTGGACACAGACCTTTTTTGTGTCCTGATTCAACTGGAAAGACTTTTTTGAAGAACTGGGGAAATTTAAACATGGTTTGAGTGTCAGACGATACTGAGGAATTACTGTTGGATGTGTTAGTTGTGATGATGGTCTTGTGGTTTTGCAAGAAATGTCTTTATTTTCTAGAGATGCAGTCGGAAATATTTGGGAGGGGAATGTTATGTCTGGGATTGGCTTTAGAATACTTCTGCAAAAAAAGATGAAACAGAAGTGTTAAAAATCTAGATGACGGGTGTATGGGAATTCATTGTTCTACTCGTTCTACTTTTATAGATGTGATCATCTGAATAACAGAGCTTTTTTAAAAGCTCCAAGCAGGGAGGTATGCTATAGGCACACCAGCCAGTGTGAGGCTGGCCGCCTGATCTCAAGGGGAGAGTCAGAAAATGGAAAACGCAAGCCAACAGCCTGGGCCAACCTCCAGGTGACCTCAGAGATCCTGAATTACAGCCAACCACAATAATGCAGAGTCATAATTATGACCATCGATATCAAGAAGACATTCGGTTATTTTTCAGTATACTGGAAGACAGGCGAAAAATTTTTACCTAAAAACATGACCAGAAATGTTTCAGTTTCATATTTACTGGGATGTGAAGTTTCAATTATCTGGTACAGTGGTTCTCAAAGTGTGGCCCCTGGACCAGCAGCTTCAGCATCATCTGGGAACTTGTTAGAAATCCAAATTGTCAGGCTCCACCCCAGAACCACTCAAAACAGAAGCTCTCGGGTGGGGCCCAGCCACCTGTGCTTTAATAAGCCTTCAGGTGATTCTGATGCTCTTTAACCTGTGGCGCTAGATAAATCGGACATTACCCTGAGCCTGCTGTATACACAGCGGAGGTGTAAACACGCACAGAGTTAGACAAACTCTGCCCTATACCCACTGCCCTGACCAGTAAACTGGTAGGGAGAAGAAACAAAATGATATGCCCCCCCCCATTAAAAGTGTGCACTGTCGAAGCCCCATAAACCCTGAGGACCCTCCCCCTAAGTCCCTGCTCCAGGAAGCCCCATAAACAGCAGGCGCCCCATCTGCAGTTGAAAGGATGCACACTCTATTAAAACGGATCGTAGATGGATTACATAACCCACTAAATCCCAACCGCTCGGCAAAACCCACTGACAGCGCTGGGCTGGCTGGTGGCTTCTCCAGGCACGCTGAGCTGGGAGGATGTACCTGGGTCAGGGTGACCGACTGCCCACCTGCACAGACGGAAGATAATATGCCAGCAGGTGCGGAGATGAGGAGGGGGAGGACCAGGCAGGAAAGCAAGTCCCCACTTCAGTGTTTAATTCATAAAATCACAGAACATTGTGGCCTAATAACAAAGATCCCTGAGACTAGTTTCTAGATTTATAGGTAAGAAAACTTAGGCTCAGAGAGGTGAAGTGAGTGTCCCAACGTCTCACAACCAGTGAGTGAACTGGGGAAAGAAAACCCAGCTTCCCAGAGTCCCAGGGCTGATTCCTTCCATTAAACCTGGGGGAGGGAGGGAGGAGGGTTATCTCAGTGGGTGTGGGAAGGAGAGAAGGCAGTTCAGCCTGGAATCAAGAGCAGAGACCCACCCCTCCCCCGCCCCGGGGCCAGCTGGTAGCACAGTGGTTAAGGTTAAGGTCATGCTCTCCAATTCTGGGGTTTGCCGGTTTGCCAGTTTGGATCCTAGGCATGGATGTATGCACCACTTATCAAGCCATGCTGTGGTGGCATCCCACATATAAAGTAGAGGAAAATGGGCAGAGATGGTAGCTCAGGGCTAACCTTCCTCAGAAAAAGAAAAAAGAGTAGAGACTCTGAAGCCAGATTGCTTGGGTTTAAAGCTCAGCTCTTCCACTTACAAGCCTTGTGGCCTTGGATAAGTTAACTTCTTTCTGCCTCTGTTTTCCAGTCTATAAAATGGGGATAATTGTAAAACCTCCTCCGAGTGGGAACAAATGAGTTAACTCGGATACTTGGCAAAGGGCTTCACACAAACAAGCACTCAATAAATATTAGTTATTACCTATGATATTAACTTGCTCTAATGTTAGCAGTGGTAGCATTGGAGGTAGGATTACAGGAAATTTTCATTTTCTTTTTGTATTTTCAAAAATTTCCAAGGAATACGCATGTGGCTTTGGTAATTTTTTCAAGTTAATTAAATTTGTCAGGTATGTATTCATCCTATTCTGTCTGCACCACCTGGTCCTAAGTTCTATAGGGGATCAAAGAATGGAAGAAGCCAAAGGACCCTCTTCAGAGACTTGACTTCTTTCATCTGATTAGAGAAAAAAGAACTGTTTAGGAACCAGATCAGGACATGATGTCAAGTGAACATTATATATATACACGCATGTGTGTGCATGCGTGTGTGTGTGTGTGTGAAGAAGAGAGAATCAAGTGTGATGATAACAAACCGAAAGTCCCCATGGAGGAGGTGTTCCATGCAGGAAGAAGAGCAAACCGAAGCATAGCCGGGGCTGCAGGGAGGGTAAAAGAGACGGCGAGAGGCCCAGGAAGGGAAGGCGATCTCCAGGAACAGCATCTGAAAGGAGTTTGGGGTCAGAAGGATGAAGGAACTTGCTAAAGGGCACACGGTCAGTGTGCGGCCCTGTTGGCTCCTCTTCAGCAAGGTGGCATTAATCAACGTCAGACGAATTAGCCATTTCCCAACCGCAGACCTGATGGGACACACAATGGGTACGTCTTGAAGTGCAGGAGGAAGGAGCGGAAGGTCTAAAGCATGACCTGTCTCGGGCTGCCCTGTGAGAGGGTCGCTGGGAGCTGGGTGGCAACGTGGGAATGCTGGGCTCTAAGGGGGTGGTTTGGGATCCTAAAAGTTTGAGGCAAATAAACTTGGCTTATTTCATCAACTGGCTCTGGCTTCATTAACAACTGATTCCTCCACCTAATGGAAACAAGGGTTGGGAATAACCAAGGAGATCACTTATTTTAATTCAATTTAATAAATAATTATGGAAACTCTCTACAGGCAGGGCCCTATCTAGGCACAAGTGGGCATATAAACAATGACAAGGTATGGCCCTATTCTCAAGGCATTTGCAGTCTAGCTGGGAAAGCAGGTGTGTACAAATATCATATCATAATATAATGATACAATATGAAGATAACTAACACACATTGAATAATTAGCAGATGTCTCCCACACATGTCTGCTTTTATTATCTCAGTTAATATTTTTTTTCTTTTTGAGGAGGATTAGCCCTGAGCTAACTACTGCCAATCCTCCTCTTTTTGCTGAGGAAGACTGGCCCTGAGCTAACATCCATGCCCATCTTCCTCTATATGTGGGACGCCTACCACAGCACGGCTTTTTGCCAAGCAGTGCCATGTCTGCATCTGGGATCTGAACCGGCGAACCCCGGTCCGCCGAGAAGTGGAACGTGTGAACTTAACTGCTGTGCCACCGGGCTGGCCCCCTCAGTTAATATTATTATGTACTAGGTATCATCTCAGTCATGTACTACGTCAGATAATCCTCAGAACAACCCTGTGATGTACATACTATTATGATGGATGAAAAAATGGAGGGAAAGAAATGAGCATAGCTTTGCCATTTGAGTGGAGGGTCATTCCCAACAGAGGGAAGAGAAGAAGCAAAAGCACAGAGGCTGGAAGGCCCAGGGGCCCTTGTGAACTGAGGGTGGTCCAGAAGGGTGGCAGGGAATATGTTCATGGGGAATAGGAGGAGATAAGAAACCAGAAAGGAGAGCAAGTGAGATGCAGAGGACCTTAAATGCAAAGCTAAGGAATCCAAACTCTCTACTCTAGGTGGTAGAGAGTCATGGAAGTTTCCTGAGATGAAGAGTGAATGACCATTGCTGCTCTGGTGACAATGCTCAGGATGGCTCTGAGGGCGGATGGCCCCTGAGGGGCCTCCATTACTATTCCAGTGAATGATGTAGGGCCTGGTCTAACTCATGCCACCAAACCAAGCATGTGATACTGACACATATGAAGCAATTCCCACATACAAGCACTGTTCCATATACCCCCATTTACCTCATTTAATCCTCAGTATCGCCCCATGATGTAGTTACTGTTATATCCCCATCTTAAAAAGAAAGAAAATCTAGGCAAAGAAGTGTTAAGTAACTTGCCCAAGGTCAAGAACAAGGAGCTTTACATCATTTCACTTAATCCTCCAACAATCTCGCCCAGCTCAGACAAGTTGCATAACTTGCCCAACTCAGTCTCTCTGACCCCAAAGCCACACTCATCTTGGGACACAGCTCTCCACTAGGACAGTGGGGCTGCAAATGTTGGAATGGAAAGGAGGAACCAAAACCAGGGAAATTAACAGGAAACACACAAGGCCACATATTGTATGTTTCCGTTTATATGAAACATACAGAGTTGGCAACTCTATAGAGACACAAAGAAGATTAATGTTTGCTAGGAGCTGGAGGAGGGAGGAATGAGGAGCGACTGCTTAAGGGTACAGGGCTTCCTTTTCGGGTGATGAAAGTATTGTAGAACCAGATAGTGGTGATGGTTGCACAACAGCGTGAATGTATCAAATGTCACTAATGGTACATTTTATGTTGTGTGTATTTTACCACAATTAAAAGAAAAACCTAACAAGACAACAATTCTTTGGGTGTGGGGACTAGAGAATTGTTGAAGATGCTATATTATTCACTACTTGTACTTAAGAGCCTACAAAAAATCAGCCATGCTGAAAGAACTCAGGCTATGGACAAGTAAGGTTTCCTTTGACACATAATAGATTTTCTCCCCAGAAAAGTCCTCATCCTTTTACATGGTCTTGGCCTCTATATATATCTCTGGAAGAATGCTAAGTGTAGGCAAAGGTAAGAGGCATTTCTCTTTTTTTGTTTTTGCTTTTGTTTTTTGAGAAAGACTGGCCCTGAGGTAACATCCGTGCCCATCTTCCTCCACTTTATATGTGGGATGGCTACCACAGCATGGCTTGCCAAGCCGTGCCATGTCCACACCCGGGATCCGAACCAGCGAACCCCGGGCCGCCGAAGCAGAACATGCGAACTTAACCGCTGCACCACTGGGCCGGCCCCTAAGAGGCATTTCTATTGACTTCCTTTTTCAACAGATGTCCTATCTTCAGGTAGCATGTGTGACGGAGAGGTGGTTTAGGGCAGCATTTGAGAGCAAAGACTTCAGACACAAAGCAGAATCATGTTCAAGTCTGAGTTCCTCCATCTACCAGTTGTAAGACTATGGAAATATTCTCACAAACAGTAGTACCTATACTTCATAGGATTTTTACAAAAATTAAATGAGATCATATTCATAAAATACTTATTTATTAAATGCTCATTATGTGGGTTATCATTCATAAGTGCTAAGATATGCAATTCACACGATCTGAATGCCATTCCATATCTAGGACTGCGGAATATCTCTTTGAGGCTGGTGAAGCCCTCTCATAACAACCTCCCTTAGTTTGTGCCAGGCATTCATCAGAGTGATTGGTCTGTGTCCTGTACAGAACTGTGTCCCATGAGATGCCAGGCACATGCCAATGACGTTCAGTGGAGTCAATTCCCAGCTAAACCGAGGCCTAGTGAGCTAGAAAAATGCATAATCCAAAGATGGCATCCCTTAGCCTTGGACCACACTGTACAATTTGTTTGTAGCATATTTCCTTCCTAAATATGTTTTGCTCAGCCTGACATTGAACAGGTTGGCTTTTCTGGGCACACACCCATGGTGGGTCAGGGAAGATGGTTCAAGAACACATTGAAATCCTGTTGCCTCTTTGTTTCAGAGCCCAGACAGTCTGCACTACATCATGTACTCAGCTTTCAAAGGCACAACATCTCTTGTGGCTCTCCAGCTGTGTTTGTCGCCCAGTCCAGCCTCTGCAGTGTCTGCTCCTTCAGGGAGAGGGCCGTCTTCCCTTCCCCCTATCCCAGCACAAAGCTTGTCCAGCACGAACTTCCTGTTGAATCGAATTGATTAATACGTATGAGCAACTCTGAGAAGTCTTAAGCTAGAAACAGGACAGTAGAGATGAGAGCTTGGAAAAGCCAGAGTATGTGCCCTCCTGATGAAAGCTGGGTGAAGGGACACCAGGTAGTATTTGAGTCATGCCAAGATCCAAATGTGGAGAGGGCTCACATTTTGCAGAGTCAAGGGAGCTGGCAGCAGCCAGCTTGCCAGGCATGGGGTTTTCTTTAACGAAATCCAGAGGATGAGAGTGATGAGCAACACATGTGTGAAGCTTGCTCGCACTCTCACACGCAGCCCGAAGGCACAGGAGGCAAGGGGCGTCAGGCAGGCTTGGCTTCACATCTGGTTCTTCCACTTACTAGGCTTGAAGACCCTGATAAATTATTTGACTTCTCTGAGCCTCAGTTTCTTCATCTGTAGAATGGAAGTGATACTGCCTATCTTACAAGGTGGTTAGGAGTTTTGCATGAGATTGGGTACGGAAAATGGCTGGCATAGATCCACAGATCCCAAAAAAGTTCTTTCAAATTACCTGACAGCTAGTATTTTGGGACCTTCAAATGCAGTCTCCTATAATACTCAGTCAATGGTCAGCAATTAATTCCTTATCAAAAGTACCCAGTTGTGGAAAATCATCTATCTGATAAGGTGCTAACACCTAGAATATACAAAGAACTCCTACAACTCAACAACAACAAAAGAAGCCACCTGATCAAAAAATGGGGAAAGGACTTGAACAGACATTTCTCCAAAGAAGACACAGCCAAGAAGCACAGGAAAAGATGCTCAGTGTCACCAATCATTAGGGAAATGCAAATGATGGCTACTATTAAAAAAAAAAGAAGAGTTGGTGAGGATGTGGAGAAATTGGAACCCTGTGCACTGTTGGTAGGAATGTAAAATGGTGCAGCCACTATGGAAAACAGTACGGCAGTTCCTAAAAAAAATAAAAATAGTACTACCATATGATCTAGCAATTCTGCTTCTGGGTATATATGCAAAATAATTGAAAGCAGGGTCTCTAAGAGATATTTGTACACCTATGTTCATAGCAGCGTTATTTGCAACAGCCAAAAGGTGGAAGCAGCCCAAGGGTCCTTCGATGGAAGAATGAATAAACTAAATGTAATATATCTAGACAATGGAATATTATTCAGCCTTAAAAAGGAAGGAAACCCTGACATATGCCACAACATAGATGAACCTTGAGGACATTATGCTAAGTGAAATAAGCCAGACACAAAAAGACAAATGTGGTATGATTCCATATACATGAGATACCTCGAGTAGTAAAATTCATAGAGACAGAAAATAGGATAGTTTCCAGGAGCTGAGAGGAGGGGAAAATGAGAAGTTATTGTTTAATGGGTACAGAACTTCAGATTTGCAAGATGAAAAGAGTTCTGGAGATAGATGCTGGTGATGGTTGCACAGTGTGAATGTACTTAATACCAATGAACTGCACGCGTAAAAATGGCTAAGAGGGTAAATTTTATATGTATTTTACCATAATTTTTTTTATTTGCAAAGAAAACCAAGGTACTCAGTTGTTTCATGCCACGTTTTACAGGGATGAAAGAGGATGAGAAACAAATGTCCTGGCCTCGAGAGGTTACACTCTCTCAGGAAATGAAACGAACATATGCAGAATAAGGCAGGGTACAACCCAACATGGGTCAGTATTGGAGAAATCAGAGAAGCGGGTAATCAGTGCAGCTGCATAGTCAGGGGGCGCTCTAGGAGAGGCTCTGGGAACTGAGGCCTTGAAAGGCAGAAAGAGTCTAGAAGGGCTTGGGGGATAGAGAAGGCATTCTAGGCCTGGGACCTGGAGAGGAAACTTAAGAGCAAGAATGTGATGACACGTTCCTGAGACAATGAGGAAGTGTGTCCCCTCAGAGAGAAGGAGCGTGTTGAGAACTCATTTCGGTAGACAGGATAGAGATGCGTAAAGCCGTCTTGAATAAAAGCTGGGTACAATGTCCAGGTGATGCTCCAGGACAAGAGGGGCACCAAATGCTCTGGAGAAGGGGTGTGATGCCATGTCTTGCATTTGGCTAGCACGATTCTCTCATATGTCCTGGTGCCATCCACGACAGACTAAGTGACAATATCCACATTTTAGTGGGATAGAAACTGAGGTAGGGAGGTAAGCAACTCATCGGTGACACACATCTCATTAGCTGCAGAGGTGGGAATGGATCCACCCCAACTGCAAGCACAAAGGGACAAACTCTTCATTTTCTTATTCTTCGTTCTACCAATATTTATTGAGCACCAACCGTGTGCCAGGCACTCACTCTTCTTGACACTGAGGATGGGAAAGATAGCAGAAGGAGCAGGCTTGGAGAGGAAAACTAGGAGCTCGGTTTTGGACATCTGAAGTGTGAGAAGCCAACAGATACCCAGGGAGAAGGATATACAAGTCTTAGAGGAAAGGTTTGGACAGAAGTAAAAATTTAAGAATATCAGTTTATAAGAGGTATTTAAAGCCATGGGACTAGAAATAGCTGATAGCTTTCCCTACAAATACAAGTAAAAGCTGAAAGAAAGAAAGGGGGAGAGAGGAAAAGAAATTCTCAGAAATGAAAGAAAGGCATGCTTAGGATTGCTGCCTAATTCCCATCAGCTCCACTGCCTGATTTCTTTTAACTGTCACACGTAGGCACATGATAACTGACATATTAATTTACAAAAGAGAAAAAACATCTTAGTATGATAAAAGTCCACAGGCTTGTGACTTCAGCTATAGTGATCACTCAGGCCATCCATTTAAATTAGCCCAGGGACTCAGGGCTAGGGAGAATTGAAACAAGGTGGTGAAGAAATATGATGTTGAACAAACTCAAATACAGAAACTGGAAGTCTTATTCTCAGAAAGAAGCCTGATATTGTTCTGATTGCCACATCTCACTGCTGGTCAGGTACTGGGGATGTTCTAAGGGGCTGGTCCACATCTGTGGTCCGCGTGGGAGACCAACTGAGAAGGCTGGTCGGAACCAACTCTCCTTTCCCCAGGCATCCCAGTAACCACCAGAAACAAAACTGGCTGGAATTGTAAGTGAGATTAGAATTTTTTTAAATGTCATACTCACCTCCATTTGGGGACAGTTATCAGTACAGGCCGTAAACACAGAAAAGCAAAATGTCCTCATCTTTCAGCTTAAATGACAAAGCTTCCTCGAATTACAGCAAGATCCAGAGGTCAGACACTCATGGGGCAGAATGAGTGATGTGGACAGGGCAGAGGGGAAGAAAAGCTGTTTAGAACAGGGATGACAAAGGTAAACACGCCAGAGCAGAGGGAGCGAGGAAGCCTAAAGGCTGTGATTCTAGGCAAGTTCTGGGGCTGCTGCAGGGAGAGGCGGGGCGGGCCCGACAGGGCACAGGGAGACACGGGCGTCTGTGTGCCAGGCCTCCCCGTGTCCCAGCCCCACCACTCCCCACCACCATCCCCCTCCATCGCGGCAGGAAGGAGGAGAATACACAGAGTGGAGTGGTTTCCAGGAGCCCCAGTAACAGACAGGGACAATTATGAGACACAACTGACCTGAGTCCCCAGAAAGTGGCCCTGAGAATGTCACCTCCCATCCCCCCCACCAAACCCCACATCAATGTCTAAAATTCTGCTCAGGGCAACTCACTCCTATGGGTTAAACCAGAGGGCACATCAGAATCATCTGGAGAACTTTGAAAAATTCAGATTTTAGGGCACCACATGAGACTCACAAATCAGAATTGCCAGAATTGAAAAAAACAGACAAGTGCGTTTTTTAAACCACTTTGGGTGATTCTAACGTGTGGCCAGGATTGAGAGAAAAACATTGCCTCCTCTAGGAAACTTTTCGGACAGCAAAATTGCGGGCCCTCCACTTGACAGACAGTCCTAATAGCCATCACTCCCATTGACTGGGAGCCTCTTATGTACCTGATCCTGAGCTATGTACTTGCACATATCGTCTCTACAGCTTCTCACATCAAACAACACTGCCGGTATTATTATTCCCATTTTACAGATGAGGAAAGTAGACTCAGAGACATTAAGCAAGTTATCCAAGGTTACCCAGCTTGTGATGGTTCAGAATTTGAACCCAGGGCTATCTCCCTCTTTCCCTTATGTCATTTATTAGATGCACTATCTGAAAAACACAGCAGCCAAATCCACAATCAACTTAGCTCCCAGGAGTCAGGCTCCTTCCTGCACATTCAGGTCTCCTTTACCAGGGCCGAGCGATGAGGTCATTCTGGCACTCAGGCTGTCTCTGGCCAGGCTGGCTTCCTATTTTGATGGCCCAAAGAGCTTAGAGAACATCTGTAGGGACCAGGGCCGGGCTCAAGCTCTCTGTAGAGTCTGCTAATGTGGGTGTGTCGGCTCAAACTATTTGGACTAAACAGAATCTAAGAAACCTCATGCTTGGGGCAAGGTTTTGAAAAGAAGCAGTGGAGGCGGATGGGTAGGGGACTACCCACGCCCACAATACGGATGTGAGGAATAAGTAAATGTACACAGATGTAGCCAGGCAGGGTGGGATCTGAAAGATAAACCAGAGCTGGCTCAGTGGGAAGGGATGAGCTAACATCCGACATCAGCTTCTCCTGGTTCCTTTCTCGGGAACAACTTCAAAGGCAGAAAAGCATCAGTCTAGCCTGGAAGGCTCCTGGACCTATCTGCGAGGGGTAGGAAATAGCAGGAGGGGAGAAAGACTTCTACCAAGTTGCCCTTGGCTGACTTCTTATTCCAACCTTGGAGGTTTAACGTGGCCAGTGTGGATAAAGAGAAAAAAATAGTATGTTCAGCCCTTGTTCTCTGCTCCCTTCTGCCTCTTCAAGACCAGGAGAGCCTTGGCCGTGTCCTCAGCACCAGCTGGCAGTCTCCTCCGTGTCTCAGACCTGCTGCAGCACCGGAATCTATACCTCCTTCAAGGAGGCAGGTTCAGAGGCTAGCCAAAGCCCATCAGTGGCATCGCTCCGGGAGGTTTCTTGGGGCACACGTGGTCAAGAATAAGGACTGTTTCCAGCCCTGAGGGGAGAAGGAGAGCACCTGGAAGCAGAAACACACCAGGCCTCAGCAGTATGACCACAGCCTGTCTTTCCAACATCGCCACAGCACAGGGCCCGCACTCCAGTGCCGTCAGAGGCTGAGCAGGCAACATCACTACGGGGGGATTAACGGCGAGACCCTCGAGTCCAGCAGCTCTCCCCGAGGCCCGCTGGGAGGACCGTGCTGGAACGGCGGAGCCCTGTTGCACTTCACTGGCCGCGGTGGCGGTCATGCTGGCGGCCTTCCCAGGTAATCCAGCACTGGCTGTATTAGCAGCAGGCTCCCTCCTGAACCTGCCCTTCGAGACCACAGCCCACAGCCCGTCAGCAACGCCGTCCAGCCCGGGCATGGGCCCAAAACATGCACATGCCCATCTGCCGGGCTGGGAGGGCTGGCTGGCAAGATCTCCGACCTGATTGGTGGGCCCGGGCTGGAGCCCGGGTCAGAGCAAGCGAACAGGCCTCCTCCAACCAGTGCAGTGCTGGCTTCTCCCAGAGCAGCCTTGCTCTCTCTCAGCCAAAGCCAGGCTGCATTCTTCCAGGCGCTGTCTGCCCCAGGAAGACCCTGTCCCACTCCCTACAACTGACTGGGTCTTTTTGTGAAACGTAAAGCCAGAGAGTGTCAGACCTATGTCCACTGAAAGCAAGCTATAAACAACCGCCAGGAAATGCTTCTCAGGGGCTGTATTAGAGGCTAAGCTCCAACCTCGCTTCCAGGGTATGTTGTTCAATCTGATTTTCCAACTCATTGAAAATATCCGCTCGTTGCTGAACACAGTGTGGTCTACTCTGACCCCAGGTCTCACTTACAGCTCAGCATCAGCCTGCCTGCAGGATCAATGACTCCTTTACAGGCACAGATAGAAGCAAACCCATCTGGGATTGCCGAGACCAGCTTCCCACCACCAGAGCTTTCCCTATTTTAGTTTTAGTAACTGGTGAGCAACAATTTATTTATTTTTTTTTGCAAGAGAGTTATTTCAGAAAAAATAAAAATGTTTGGAGCTTATATATATTTTAAATCAGATGTTTTCAATCAGAAAATGTGACAGATATCTACAACTGAAAATATTTATTATCTCCCTGTCAGTAGAGACTTTCTTTGAGCAGAAGGCTACATAAAACTTCAGAAACCACTGTGTAATTTGTATATTACATAGTATCTCCTAGGAAGCTGCACCTTTGCCCAACTGTGGTCTGAGATGAGACCAGGGAGAATTAGGGTGGGATAGAGAGAAGTCAAAAATTTGGGGGTGCAGGAGTAAATAATCAGACAGGAATGAAAAAGCAAAATGCCCAGACTAATGGAATGAACTAGAAGTAACTGGGGAGGTTTGAGAGAATAGAGAATACAGAGACTGGCATGAAAAAGATGGAAAAGACAGTCCCCTGGGGAGACGCCTGGAGCCCAGGACAGAAAGACTGGATGAGGAGGATTTGTAACGGGGAGGGGGCGGGGGCAGGGGCAGCTGAGTGGGTCCTGAAGAATGCAGCGGTGATGGGGGGAGGGGGAAAGGGGGATAAGGAGTGGATGCTAAACACTGTGAATGATCATACTTTCCCACTCTCTTCCCAACCCATCATCTCTGTCACCCCATGCTGCTCCCTAAGCCCTCTGCACCAATCCCAGATCCCCATTCCCAGGGGGCCTCAGCCACTGACTGAGCCTCACGGAGGGGAGCTGGGAGCACCGCTTCACTGCTCCAGTCAGATGGCAACGGCAGAAGGAGGGCGGCTGACTCACTCAGCCAGGGAGGGCTTGTTCGCTTCCCAGGGAGTGAGAGTAATTATTCGTGAATGACTCTAATATTTTGTGGTTTCTCATTCTTGATATTAGATTATGGTGGTATCTCAAAGCAACTTAGTTCATCACAACCTAAAGTTTGGATGCTCATTAAGATGCAAATCCCATCTTGTCACTCAGGCCTGAACAGGATCTAAAATTAGGTGTTTTGGGTTTTGTTTTGTTTTTATTAAGGTATTGACATGCGGTAAAATTCACCACTTTAGTGCACGGTTCTGTGAATTTTGACAAACATATAGTCTTGTAACCACCATCGCAATCAAGATGTACAACAGTCTATCACCTAAAAAAGTCCCCTGTACCCTGTTGTAGTCAATCCCTCATCCCTACCCCACTCCTAGCATCTGTTTTCCAAACCTACAGTTTTGCCTTTTCCAGGATGTCAGATACATGGGATCATAAAGTATGTAGCCTTTTGAGTCTGGTTTCTTTCATTTAGCACAATGCTTTTAAGCTCAATATCAGGCTTTTACAGAGGATGGGAAGAAAAAGAATTAGAAGGAACTGGGCATTAGCTGAGTCCTCAGATAGGCCCAAAAGGGTCCAGAAAAAGGGAAGCAGGAGCCCCCAAGATACAATCCACAACCTTTCAACTGGGCAAAGGGGCCAAGGGCTGGCCCTAAACTAAAGAGGGCTCACACATAGACATAAAAAGACATTGGTTGTCCAGGAACAACTTCCGGTAATTCAAAGAATATGAACTTTGGTCAGAAGACACGTACTTTAGTCTGCTGTGTGATCACGGGTAAGTCACTGAGCGTTTCTGAGGCTCATGATTTCCTCCTCTGTCCAGTGAGGCCCAGACCCATCCAATCAGAGCACCACATCTTCTTGGCCGCAGAGATGAACTCAAAGATAGACCCTCCCAGTGACTTCTGCTGCAGCTATTAGGAAAGATGCCTTCTCCCGTCTGTGGGCAAAACCTGATCCAGCTTTGTTTCCTTCTATCTCTGTACATGAACCAATACTCTCCCTTTATTTCCTTAATAAAAATAAGATGTGAGCAACCTATTGCTCAGAAGTGTTGGAAAGATCATCAAATAACACCTAGGACAGGGCCATGTAAACTACACCAACGTATGATGTGAAAAATCATCTATTTCAGATTCTAGAAACATGATTCCCAATCCAGCCCTTTAAGAGCGATCACATCTTAATTTCCAATAACTCTAAGGCCAAAGACAAAGCATTTGTTACACCACACACGACAACCAAACATCCCAGACTTCTCAGCATCAGTCAGCCCTTCGTAGAGACTCATGTCGGCCCTTGCGAAGATGCTCAGATCCAGTACAGTTCAGCCAATACTCCCCGACAGCAAGTACAAGCCTAGGATCTGTGGTTATATACAGGTTAATAAGATATAGTCTCTATCGTAAAGGCAATTCAAAGGAAAGAGAAAACACATCTGGTTGGGAAAATCAGAAGATCCTTGAGGACAAGTTATTTGAGAATGGATGGCTTTTCAAACAGTGGAGAAGAGAAGGAAGGGCATTTAGGGGAAGGCAAGGCAGAGCAAAGGAAGGAAACATTCAGCTTCTTCAGAAAACAGCAAATAAGCCCTCAGGCTGAGGTGTAGTTTACCTAGAGGTGTCAAGGAGTTAAGTCAGAAAGACTGAGTAATGACTATAGAAGACTCTGGTTGCTAAGCACGAAGTCATTACTTAATTCTAAAGCAAAGAGAAAACCCTGAAAGATATGAGCAGGAAAATAACATAATTAAAACCGTGTTAATTCATGATTTTAATTAACATAATTAAAACGATAAATCTGGGAATCGTGCGTGCTGAACCTGGAGGTGAGAGACTGGCAACAGGGAGGCCAGGTAGGAGGAAACGGCGGAGCCCAGGTAAGAAGTGCCAGGTGCCTGTGGGACGAGAGGCTGTCGGGAAACGACACATAGGACTTGCAAGGAGGTGCTGAGGATGGGGGAAAGGAGCCATGCAAAGGGTGCGAGCCAGGGAGACCGGAAGACTCAGGAAGAGAAGCTAAGGTAGGGGAGGGATGTAAGTTCCTTCGGGGATTTGTTGAATTTGGGGTGCTGGGGTGATGTCCAGGTTGAGATGTCCAAGAAGCACTGGAAATGCAAGCAACTTATCAGATGGGGTAAGTCTCGGGACCCAGAGTGAAGCGAGGAAGAGCTGTGGGGCAACTGGGGTCTCTGGGCAGAGCGTGGAGAGCCTTCAGCAGAGGGCCATGCGAAGGATCAGCAGAGGCGCCCCGTTGGACTTGACTCTTCTGACCCTGACTTTCTACATCTTATGGCTCCAGGGGAGAAGGTGACCCAGCAGATGCTGGGGAACATCTTCACACGGGGGACGAGAGGAGAGACGCCCATGGAAGAGGCAGACAAAGAGCCGAGAGGTCAGAGGAGAACCCGTGTGACTGCCAGGCAGCTGAGAGGAGGAGCCTCAGGCCGCTGTGCTGGGCCTCAGTCTCGAGCCGCGTGGATGGACACACTGCCTCCCGGGCCCGCGCGCGTGATGGGTGGACAGGTAGCATATGTGTGAGTGTTCCAAGAAGAGCAGGGAGAGAGCGTTCCAGGACTGGCAGCCTTGATTCTGCCAGGCTCCAGGCGGGGTGGGGGGTGGAGATGATTCCATGAGGAGTGTTTGGGAGTTCCTGATTTATTTAAAAGATGAGAGAAAGCTCAAGCAAGCAGGCAGCCTGTAAGCGAGCCAAGACGTGGGCCAGGGGTAATTCATGTTCGCTTGCTCACCCACCTCCCATCAGGATTTCATTTTGACGACAGCTGCGTAGGAGGAACATGTGGTCTCAAGTTGGCAAGGCTGGCAGATCCACACTCCTCTGGCGGAACCATCCAGCCCCCTGTGCTGGGGAGAGACACTGGTCACCAGGTCTGGCCCTGACAGCACACAGGAGGAAAGGTACATTCAACTGATGACTGTCCATCACCCTAAGGTGGCAGCTCCCCTTCAGAATGATGGTGCCCCTCTGCCTTCTGCTCTCTCTGGCCCCCCAGTCATTCCCATCTCCAAGATCTGGGTTTTGGCCTCAGCTCCTCAGTGACGTCTCGCCCGACCACCCGTCACCAACATGTTCCTTACCTCCATTGGATTTCTAAAGCACCTGAGGCTACAGGACATAGTCACTTATCACCACTGCCTAGTACTTCTACTCGTTCATTCTTTCCACAAAGCTTCCTGCATGTGACTGGAGGATACTTGGGGAAAGGCAATATGTAGGGCAATGGAAGGAAAGCGGCTCAGACTTTTCTCTTCTCTAGAAACATGACTGTGTAACAGGAGTGAGAACAGCCCCCAGGGAACTACAACACCTAGTCGAAAGTGAGCGGAGCCTCAAAGGTGATGGAGATGCAGGTAGCGTCAGAGAAGTCAGAGCAAAGGGCAGATGCCAGGGCAGAGGAACTCAGGGAAGGCTTCCTGGAGGAGGTGGCTTCTCTGTATGATTTGCCTAATGAGTTGATTATCTATAAGCAGCTGATTTCTTCCCGTGACCCTCTGGCCCTGGCTTATGACAGCACTGAAGCAAAATGCTTTAGGTAGTGTGATCTAGTCACAGGAACATGGGCCCTGTTGTCACACAGACCTGCCTTCCAACCCTGCCTCTCATGTAACAGCTCTCTGACCTTGGGCAAGTGACTTAATCTCTCACCACCTCAGTTTTCCACCTATGAAAGAGGCATGAAAGTGCACACGTCAAATGGATACGGTAAAGAATAAATGGGACAATATATGGAAGGACTCAGCACAGCACCCGCCACAAAGTAAATGCCCAATTTATGTTAGTTCCCTTCCCCATTCCCCACACCCAACTCCAGAATCCAAGCCCTGGCCTTTATGTGTAGCCTCTCTTGTCCTCGCCTGCATGCCCCCCAGGATCAGGGTCCAGCCTGCCCCCCTCATTCATTCCCA
This sequence comes from Equus quagga, assembly GCF_021613505.1. NCBI lineage: Eukaryota > Metazoa > Chordata > Mammalia > Perissodactyla > Equidae > Equus > Equus quagga. The sequence continues at coordinate 101,292,020 of NC_060271.1, forward strand.
GGTGTATCTTTGGAGAAAACGCACAAAAGTTCACAGTGTAAGCATTGCACCTTTGGTGCCTGCCAACACGACTTTTCTGCACTTCCCATCCCCTGAGCTCCCTCCCCTTCCTGTTAATCTACTAAGACCCAGTGCTCACACAGGTATGGGCCAGGTACCCCTGAAACTGCTTTACAGGCACCACCTCACTTCATCTGCAGAATTACCCTCTGAGGTGGGCACCATGATTAACCTCGTTTTAAAGATGACAAAGCCAGGGTACAGAGACGTTACATGACTTGCCCATGGTCACCAAAGCTAATATGTGGGGGGCTGAAATTCAAACCCAGGCAGTCTGGATCCAAAGTCTATGCCCATAGCCCCAAACTGTACGGTCCCGTGTGTCTTCCAGCTCCTTTAGATTGCTCTTTCTAGGGACTAAATCGCTCCGAGATGTCTATTCACACTGAGGCGACAGTCTCCGAGGAATCCAGCGAGCCAAAGGAGGGTTGTGGCAAGGAGGACAAGATTTAACTTAAAAACCTCTAGTAGTGAGAGGTGGGGCAGACAGGCGTGCCATAGACCCCAAGCCACTCTACGGGGTGATGACCACATACAGCGTTGCAATCATGTCTGCCCCTATGGCTCCAAGGGATCTGCTCACATCACAGGCTATTGTTTCCACCAGATGCCTACTGTCACAGGTTAGGTTCCTGGAAGCCTGCTCTGAGATGGAGATCTGCATGCAGGAGGTACTGGGGACTGCCCTCAGCATCGACCCCTGAGGAAGGAGTGATGGAGCAGGATGAGCAGAGGGAGAAGCTGGACTGTGATGCAGCCGTGAAGGTCTCAGCCAAGCCTAAGGGGAGCTCTGCAGCGAGAATGGCCTTGCTGAGAACTGGGGTAAGGGGGCCGGACCTTTTTACTCCCCATATGCCAGTCATTTGATGTGGGCTGTGCCCAGGGAGGGGTGGGGCCTCGGGCAAGAAGGCTCTCGTCGCCGAGGGCAGTAGCTATTGCACGGCAAGGGCAGAGCTGAGTGGTTTGGACAGAGCCCACACAGCCCATAAAGCCAAAAACAGTTACTATCTGGCCTTTTGGGGCAGAAAGTTGCCAACCTCTGATCTAGGGCAGCCGTTAATTATAATGAATTAATTTCTCTTCTGTTCATCTACAATTGTACTAGTTATGTTCCATCCTTGGGAGAACTGAGAAAATAGTCACTCACATCATTTTTTGTTCTGTGGTCCAGATGAGAAATCCTATTTGAGAAAGATAGCGAATGAGACAGATGAGCAAACAAACAGGAAAATACCAAACGGCATGGGAAGCGCTGACTGGGGGAAGTGCAGCAAGATGCTACAGAAGCACAGAGAAAGCTGCACGTAGCCTGACTGGAGGATCCATGAAGGCTTCCTGGAGGAAGTGACATCTAAAATGGTCTTATTACTGTTACTGCAGTTATTTGTGCCCAAAATAAGCTATTCATAAAATACATAACAGTAGATACTGACTTGAAACATTTTTTCAAAGAAGTGGATATCAATGAATGCAATAAACCTAAAAACACAGACAATGACCAATAATACTGTATTTGATTATTTAGGAATCTCCTGGTTGTATGACAAGTACTCTAAAGCACAAAGTTATCTCGTGAGTTGATACCAACAGACTAAGGAGCTCAAAATATCCAAAGATTTTAACATTATCAGTCTAGGTAGAATGTACTCCCAATAGCATGCAGGGCTCACCTATGGAAAAACCCAAATTCCTGAGACACGTCTGTCCTCAACTTCCCCATGTGGGGCCCTTCGTCTGCCCTAGGATGGCCAGGGCCCCATATTCTCTCCTTCCCTCCAATGACAGTCCGTCCCAGCTAAAGCTCATATGAAGTTCATTTATGAGGATGTTCAATGACTGATAAGACAGTGTGGTCCTTCTCTAGGAAATCTGTGTTTCAACCTAGTCATAAAAAGGTTTAAGTTACAGGAAAGACTTTCTAAAGGTGGAATTTCAAGGACTGTGGTGGAAGGCAGGACAGGCCATCTGTGGAGTGGGAGATCATCCCTAACGCTTAATTTGCATCACAGATGGCAGCCTGCTGCGGTAGAAAAACCAACTTTCCAAAGACCTAGCTCTCCCACTTACTTACATGATAATCATGACCAAAACATTTAATGTCTCTAAGTGTCGTTCACTTACAAAGTGAATATGAGAACTCAAGAAGGAAAACTTAATCATCCCCAATAGCCAAGACATGGAAACAACCGAAATGTCCATCCACAGATGAATGGATAAAGAAAACATGGTATTTACACACAATGGAATATTATTCAGCCTTAAAAAGGATGAAATTCTACCATATGTGACAACATGGATGAATCTGGAAGACATTATGTTAAGTGAAATAAGCCAGACACAGAGGACAAATACTGAGTGATTCCACTTAGAGGTATCGAAAATAGTCAAACTCATAGAGTAGAATGGTGGCTGCCAGGGGCTGTGGGGAGGGGGAACTGGGGAGCTGCTTTTCAACGGGTATAAAGTTTTACTTATGCAAGTTGAGTAAGTTCTAGAGATCTGTTGTACAATATTTTGCCTGTAGTTAACAATACTGTATTGCACCCTTAAAACTTTGTTAAGATGGTAGATCTCGTGTTAAATGTTCTTACCAAAATTAAAAAAAAAAAAACTTAAGGGCAGGGACTCAGTAAATGAAAAATCCCCAGCCAGATATTTATCATTCCAACAATACTCCATCTCCCCACCTCTTTGTGCACCTCTCCCAGGCTGCACATTGATACATCAGACCCATAGAAGCCGTGGAACTGATGGTTCTAAAATATTGACTGGAAAAACCACAGGGAATGGGGCTGCTCTTTCTAAGCAAACGCTCTGGGCCCAAGAGGCTGAACTGAGAAAGGCAGGCAATCTCCTCAGCAAGTGGCTTCCATCCTTAAACAACAGGAGAACACCAGGTGTCCCTCACAGGCAAAGACCGCGTGTCCCTCAGCTAAGCCGGACCTCACTCCCCTGACAGCAGCTGTAATCGTCCTCCTCTCTCAAAGCGCAGGCGAGTGCTAACCCATCACAGTAACCAGCTGGCCCTAAAACTCACCTTCTTACCAGTCCCCGACTGTCCCCAGCAGCTGCCTTTTGCTTGACAGTTCTCCCTGGTTCAAAAGCATCCAAGCTCCCACTATCTTCCACATTCCTATATCCTTTGCCTCAAAATTTTCATTAACAGCCTCCACATGTTATTCCACACCCGTGGGATTTGGTTTCCTTTTAGGTAAATTCAGGGAATATCATTTTCATGGTCCACGAATGTAAAATTTTATTTTTAAAATATTTTACAAATAATAGCTCTCTGTCTCCCGTGATCTCCTGGGAAGACACACAAGGCTGATTTCTTTTTTTTAACTGAAACTGTTTCTTGGGAGAGTGTCTCTTAAGAAACAGAAAAGAAACTGGTAGCGATGAAAGCTCTTGACAGTTAAAAATGTGCTCTGTTGTGCCCCAAATGGCTCTTCAGACTCGGTGTCCTCCACAACAGGACTGTACCCAGTGCTATTTTTCTGATGTGTGGTTTCCATTTTTCTTCCTCTTTTCTAATCCAAGGCTAAAGAAGGGACTCAAAAGCATCCATTCTTGTCAGCACTGTTGAACTATAAAATTACAACACTCCATCCTTTAAAAGAACGCAAAATATGCCTGTGACCCAAAGAGCTCCTGCATAGTGATCTGTTTCTCTCCTAAGACCCCGGATGAATCTAGAACCCTGCCTCCAGTTTGGTGGGTTCCTAAGCCATTGCCAAGTTCTCTCCCCCTGGGGTGAGACGAAGGTACCAGTCCTTCCCTTGTAAAGGACGATCAAAGCATCCCTTAGCCCCCATTCTGGCCTGCCTCAGAGTCAGCATATAAGCTGATCAATTAGACTACCAATGTCCTTTGGAATATTTTCTGGTCAAACTTGAAACATAAGCCCCTATGGAGGATAAAGCCTCTGGCACAGGCCAGAATCTCTAGTACACATTCAAAAACGACTGCATTCCTGAGTATGCAGATCCCTTCAATACCGTGTATAAATTCACATAAGCCAGGAGTCAGTGATCATAGCCTCACAGGGCCTGAGTAATATCCTTCAGGCCAGTGCTATAGGAAAGGGAGGAGGAAAAGAGAGAAGAGAATGAAAGAAAGAGAGATGCTTATGGTGGAGGCTGCAGGCAGGAGCCCCTCAGCTAGCTTGGTACCACATCTGCACTGGTACATCCAACGTACGCAATCCATATTGGAAACATACTCTTTGATGATGAAGACAATGCAACTGACCCCTGCTAAGAGGACATGTGCTTGAGTTGGGGATGGGTTTCATGGAGCCTTCCATCTACTTTTTCTGTCTTGCTCAGTCTCCTATAAGCCAATGCAAGAAGGGACTACATTATGCCCTCTACTGCCCTAACCCCCTGAATTAACCAAGGACTCCTGGGATCAGTGATGTGATATTAGCCCCTGTATCTCCCCAGGATGAGGATTCTAAACATTGAAAAGGCTCTCAAGGAAGGAGTCCAGGCTCCTGAGGCATCATGGTAGCCACGGCCAGAATCCTACCTTTGTACCAAAGTAGAGAGTAAGGTCCCTGGTGGGACAGGGACAGCAGAGAAGGATGGAAGCGAGGGGAAGAGATGAGGGCAGAGAAAAAACCTAACTTGGGAAACACAGTGCGGCACAGCCGAAGGGGTAAGATCTAGCGCTCTGGAGTTCAGATCTCTCGCCATCACCTATCAACAGCTGACTCGAACCACATTACTCAACCTCTCCAACCTTAGAGGAGGGAGGGTGATAATACCTCCCTCACACAGTTGTTACAAGAAATAAGCGACCTGAAGCGTGAAAAGCACAGAGCATGGAGCCTTGATGAGTGGTAGCTGTTACTATTTTCTCAGATACTGGAAAAAACCATGGACTGGTGAAGAAAGACTTGAGTCGGACAACCCAGGTTTTCAGTTCCCCATTTGCAAAACAATGGGCTTATAATTAAGGCTCCTTCTAGCTTGGATATTCTAGAATTCTGTGACTACGAGGTAAAGACTAAAATGTGTGTGGGCATTATGATTGTCACATAAAATGATTTACCCAATAGTACATTTGCCATCATCAAAGGAAGCCACATGCACAACAGGATCGTGTGAAGAGTGAGTGAGTGTGTCTGACTGTGGGAGTTTTGGGGGAGGGGGAGCTGCTGGGGAAAGGAGTGGTTAACCACAACTGTCATTGCTTATATTATTATTCTTTGGCTTGCTAGACCAGCCTCCAGAAAGTTTCTAGCCATCTAGGTACTGGGTGGGCAAGTACAATCTTATTAAATACAGTTTCCCGTGAAATCCAAAGGAAGAGTTTTCTCCTTACTCTAACCTTGATTCTTTCCCTTTGAAGTCAAAACCCATAGTACCTTTAATCTATACAGAATAGCCTCTTACCCATCATCTTACTTCCTCCATGGGTGACAAAAGGCTTTCGGAAAGGATGTGAAGTCACACGTTAAAAAATACACTTAAACAGAAAATGAGGCATGGTGTTTACATAATACACCACCTCCCTTAGCCTAGTTTAAACCAACGAGGGCTTTAGCTTCAACTGTGTCCTTCTCAGCTTCCCAGAGTTCTGATACAGTGTGAAAATGCGGGCCCCAAATATACAGCCAACCAGCAAAGACCACTCCCATGGCAAGAAACCAGTGTCATCAGGGCTCAAACGATGGTCAGCACTTCTCACATCTGGGCAGAATGACAGATGCTGCACAAAAGCTTGGTCAAATCCTTCTAGCTACTGGGAATACCCTCCCTCCCAGCCCAAATCCTCTTATCCTTTAAGGCAGAGTTCTAAGCCCCCTTGTCCTGGAAGCCCCCCTGATAATACCGCACCCAGCCATCTCTCCCATTAGGGACACCCACGCAGGTTTACTGTCATGCACTCATGGGACATAGAGAAGGCTCTGCCATTACTTGTTTTCTATCCTCAATACACAGCTCACTCTCATGAAAGGACTTCGAAAGGGTTTTATTGTATCTCCCATATCACCTTGCACTTGGCTTACACTGAATATCTAACTGTGGCCTAAGCAGGTAAGTAAACCATTCTTAGTATTCACCTAATTTTCTTCTTAGGAGAAGACAGCACCACTGGCCTGATAAAGATTAACTATGCCCAGTCACATAAAATTAATTTCACCTGGGCAGATAAGGGACTGTATTATGACACGCATCCAGGCATACATCTCCACCCAGAAAATTTGCTCATTGAGTGGCAGGTCTATTAACAATCACCCTAAGGCCAGATCTTAAACTGAATAGAGCTTAACAATGCTAAGCCTTCATATACATTCTTATTCCTGTTTCCTATGAGGGAAGTGAGGCTCAGAAAGGTTGATTGGCTTGCCCAAGGTCACTCAGCCAACAAACAGCAAAGTCAGCACTGGAATCCAGTTCCAATCCTCTTTCCACTACCCTACAGCCACCCTACCAGGGCTTCTGTGTCACCTAAGAAAACAAGAGGGCTGAAGCACAGGCAATATTATCAGAAGCCAAAGGCTCCCAGGACATACCTGAGCAATATTTAAGTCAGCAACATTTTGTATAAGAAAAATACATCCTGAAAATCAAAACTATGCAGTGGAGACCCCAGCACACTGTCCAGAATCTGAAGGCAGGCAGTGGTAAGGGGAGATTCCAGACTATTTAAGCTGCTCAAAAACACAAACTAAAAGCACAATCTCCTAAAATAACGTAAGAACAGGCCGTGTCATCGTAGCATGAAGAAATTAAAAGAACATGTGTTAGAATATTAAACTCAAAACCAGAGAGCTGTCCTGAGTAGCAGAAAATCCACTGTGGGCAGACGTGGATGGTGAACCTTGACCATCAACACGTCAAACTGGTTAGGAAAAAGGACAGTACCTTCCCAACGAACAGCTCCGAGCGGCTCTCACTTAACCTATGGCGCAAAAGCCCGGGAGCACATCTGTGCTGAAAATTAACACGTAAACCTCAGGCCCTGGAAGGTTCCTGGGGCTCATTACAGGCACCCTCTAATTACTACCTTGGAAACACATGTGAACTGGATTCTGGGCTCACAGGGGCCTCTCTTCCCGCACTGCATATTTTAACAAGGAGGATTCACAGCATTTTCCACCAAGAATCTTCAGGGGTGGAATAACCACATGTGTAAACATGTGGACGGAAAGCTCTGGGAGAGCAAAGTTGTCTCTCAGGCTCTGCTTGTTTCCCACACAGGAAACAGAGGACGACTGCTGTTAACTTATCTTCTAACCTACTACAATGCATCCTGGGTTTCTACGAAGAGAGCCACAAGGTGCTTTTGTTATATACACAAGGTGAGATTAGAATTCCAAACAGAAACAGGCTGAATCTGTCACTGCCGCTGAATCACCCTGGTTAGTACACTCAGACTCAAGAGCTGGACCACACGATGGGTCCAAGAAGTGAAAGCAGAGTGTCCCATTTGTTTTCCTGCTTCTTCCCCTCTCCCTAGGGAGACTCACCAAGGCCAGCATGTCAAGTTCAGCACCCTCTTCTGCCTATGTTTAAGTTCTATTGGCTCACAGCAATGAATTCCCAAAGTGTGGTCTGGGGACCCCTAGCGGGTCCCTGAGACCTTTTCAGCTGATCTGCAAAGTCACAAGTATTTTCATAAAGATACTACCATGTCTTTTTTTGTCCCTTTCACTCTCATGCTCTGAGAAGTGTACAGCAGAGTTTCCAGTGGCTACATGATGAGCAATAGAGCAACAGACTGAACTCAAAAGCCAAGAGAAGCATCCAGCTGACTTCTATTAAGCCAGACGTTACAGAGATTCTCAAAACTATCAAACAATGCTATGGTTCTAAGATATTCCTTTGAAAAACGTAATTATATTTCACAAAAATATGCTCCTATGTTAACATGTAATGAGTTTATTTTTAATTAATTTTAAAATATATCAGTTTTAATTTTAATATGGTAAATATTGATAGATATAGCCCATGTAAACAAAAAACTCTCTGGAGTCCTTAATAATTTGAAAATATTTCGGGCCCGGCCCCATAGCCTAGCGGTTGGGTTCATGCGCTCTGCTTTGGTGGCCCAGGGTTTCACTGATTCAGATCCTGGGCACGGACCTGGCACCGCTCATCAAGCCATGCTGAGGTCCCACGTGGCAGAGCTGGAAGGACCTACAACTGGGATGTGCAACTGTGTACTGGGGGGCTTTGGGGAGAAGAAGAAAAAGAAAAAGGAAAAAAAAAGAAGACTGGCAACAGATGTTAGCTCAGGGCCAATCTTTAAGAAAAAAAAAATATATATATATGTATATTTAAATTTAAATTTTAGTCTTGAGGCCCAAAAGTTTGAGAAGCACTACTTCATAAGAAAGAAAGATGCTTGCATCCCATCTGTGTTTCTTAAGAAATTCAATCTGAACAACCCTGCTGCTTTCTGCCCATCCAACCCGACCAGTCCTTTAAGGTCTAGTCCAAACCCCACCTCCTCCTAAATCTTCCCGATGACCCAGCCCTCTGAGAATTCCACCTTCAAATCTCCCCTGACAACCAATTTTTCTGTGCCACCTAGCATTTCATCATACACTGCCCTGTGACATCCGCGGCATTACTGTCCTGGGTTATGTAACTCCTGTTGTTATTTAACTTTCCCCGCGGGTGTGTCTTGCTTCCCCAAGGCGATGTGAACTGTGAAAATGAGTCCGAATCCCAGCTCTGCCTCTTAAGCAGCAGGCTGACCTTGAGCAAGTTACAAAGGCTCAGTTTCCTCATTTCTAAAACGCAGAGTAGGTAGACTGCCTGTGAACTGCAGGCAATTACCTGCTCTTCCAACACCACCTAACTCGGGAGTCTTCTGAGAACAAACTGCTCTAACAATTTTGAGCACCAAGCACTGTGCCTGCATGCAGGAGGCGGAACAGTCTTCTTCCCAGCTGCTCTGCCACGACAGGCAGAGAGGACCGTTTAACTATAACCTGCGCCTATTACGTGAATGAATGATGCATGAATCAATATATAAAGTTTGGGTCTCACCAGGGCACAGTACGCTCTCCTAAGGAGACTTTGGAAATGAGTGTGGGCAAAGAGGGCTACTGGCTCTTGGTGAGCAGGAATTATTGACATTTAGTGTGCAGAGATACACCTAAGACTCCATCCACTCAATGCCATAGATTTCTATCTCAGACATGAACTTTATCATCTCAGTATCCTGGTGCCTCCTACTGTACATCTCTTGATCATAAGCTTCTCAGTCACTCATAGAAGGTCCCCAGTGTCTCTCCCCAAGCCGTCCCTGGGGGGTCTCCAGGGTATCCTCCAATCCCCAGGAGGAATGCCAGCTCCTCCAACCTCCCAGGTAGTTAGTTCTCTTACCAACCAACAGGTTGAAATGGTGGTGCATCCGCTTCACTTTATCTCAGCTCCCCAGAGGGTGGGGAAGTGGCTGCTCCCAGCTCTGGGGGCTTGTCTCCTTCACCTAAAGCACCTTACTACAGTCTCCCGACCCCTGTAGACCCTCTCTCACTCTCTCTCTGGCAAGCAGTCCACAGTTCCAACAGAGAGAGACAGGAAGCAGCCAAGGAATGCTGTTTCTTTGTGAATTCGGATTCCACTGCCTTGGGCTGTAATCCCGGGAAGGGACTCCAGCAAACAAGCCCTGTGTGAACTCAGGACAGGCAATCTGAATATTTGAATTGTTTTCTGGGGAGTCATGATTTTTGTTTGATCCAGGTTGCAAAGGGGAGGAGAAAATTTCTCCCAAGCCATACCCATATGCTATGTGTGTTTAGCAGCTATACATTAGGCATCGTGCACATCTGTTTCAGATGTACCACACCTTGAAATATTTGTTAAATAAAATCTTGATCCTGTCTTTCAAATGTGCTCCATCAGTCACCATCCATCCACTCAGTACTCATTTCCCAAGTGCCCAGTGCCCACCACTGCTTTCCTGAGAGTAGGAAAGAGGGATGAAGCCAAGACAGGCAGATGCTCAAACAGACCTTCTGATGGTCCGCAGCACACCCCGGGGATATGGGCTACAGGGGTGTCAGCACTCAGGCCTCCACTGATATCCTCCTTAACAAAAACTTTAAAAGAAGAAACACAGTTCAGCCTCTGAGAATAAAACTGTAAGATCAACACAATAATGAATCAGGGCAAAAAGAAGCAAAGTCAATCACTTAGAATAGATCTCAATCAGATTAGACACATTAACACCATCTCAAAAAAGGAGGAGGCTGGGGTGGGACTAGGGGGCTGGGGCTGGGGACGAGCAGCAAAGAGAACTGAGGAAGAGGGAAATCCCAAAGATACAAGGACACTGCCCAGCCCAGCACTGCCCACAGCGAGGGCAGCCTGTGGCGGGCATCCAGGCCACAGGCCTTCTCCACCTGTTGCTAATAAACCATTTTTCCAAACTCCAGACTGTGCAGTATAGCCTCAAGAGATGCTCCACAAGCTTTAATAAATTTGGGCAGCACTGAATATCAACTCTCTAGGAGAGTTATAACCCACATTAGCATATTAAAGGCTCTAATAAGCTCTGAAGTAAAAAAACCTGTTTAACTTTTAACTCAATATTTCCCAAACTGATTTGACCATGGAACTCTTTCCTTATGGAACAACCATTAACAGCTGTCAGAACTAGTGTTCCTTAAAACCCCAGATTAAACCATGGAATTACCGAACTCATTTCCCTGTCTCTGATTCCAGTATTAGAGTCAGGCTTCTGCAGAGTCAGCCTCCAGAGCTAGAACATGATGGCCAACTGACTCCAGAATCCCAGCTGGCATACCACCTAATTCTCCTTGTAACTCGAAGAACTGGTACACTGACTATCCATCAATTGCCAGCGCTTGGTTACCGTCAGTTCTCCCCAAAAGGCTGGAGCCTCTCCCGTGTTCTAACTCAGTAGTTCTCAGCTAGGGGCATTTTGCCCTGTAGGGGGGCATCGGGTAATGTCTGGAGACATTTTTGTTGTCACAACTGGGAAGGAGGTATTAGGATCTAGTGGGTAGAGGCTAAGGATGCTGCTGAACATCCTACAATGCACAGGACAGCCCCCGCAACAAAGAAGTATCTGATCCAAAATACCGATAGTGCTAAGATTGGGAACCCTATAAACCCACGGTCTCGGTCTGCAAGGTTGAGAACCTTGGTAAATTCACCAAATCAATGAATGCCACCCTGAAACCACTGTCGGCACCAGCCACCAGCCTCTGCAGGGGCCCATCTCTGTTCATATGTACAAAAGGAATCTTTCCTTTAATGTCCACAAGATATACAAACTGGGGCTGGGGCACAAAGGCCAGTCACCAGAGTGACAAAAGATAGACGATAAAGAGATAGATAGATGATCGATTGATTGATCCATTGAAAGAGATTCCAAGTGGCTGGTATCTACGCTCTGCTCCTTAACTCACGGTCCAGCTCTCCTTCCTATTCAAGGAGACAGACACACAAACACCCTGGCAGCCAGAGAAGCTGCACTCCGGATGGCAGAGGAGAGGATTAAGCTCCTCCTCCCTCAGAGCAGTAATGTCGGCCTCATGTGGGCCCAGGCTAGGCTGGGAAGCAGACACAGTGGGAGCCCCATCCACTCACTCAAGGACCTTCAACAGGTTGGGGCAGCCAGACTATCACCATGGCATTAGCCTTGACCTTTGAAAGCTGGAGAAACGACCCTTCCCAAGGACTCTCATTCTGCCTGGGCCCCTATGTAACAACTGAAGGTGGATAAGAGATGAGTGCAGAGAGAGAAGGGAGGGAAAGCAAGAGTTTGCAGACTTCCAAAGGCACTTTCCAGGTTAAAAACTGAAAACAGGATTTTTGACAGGTGGGACTCAGCTGCGAACGTGGAACGCAGCAGTGGGAGGAGAGACCTTCGGGCCTCTACCCAGGAGGGAGGGGTTCAAGGGTGCTCTGAGGTGAGAGGTGAGAGGCCCCGGGGCGAGGTGCAGGAAGGGAGGACGAGCAACAAAGACAGGCTTTGTGGTCTTCAGTTTGCCTTCAACTAACACTGTTCAACCTGTCCCAAACCATTAGACCCCATTCTGCCCCAAAAATAGGAGCGAGAGGAAATAACTTAGTCACTGGAGGACAGTTTATGCTGTGAGGACAGATGGCAAGAAGGAAGAAAAATTGAACTAGCAGCCAAGAGACTGAAATGGGAGAAACAAGATGACCTGGGCCACGTTGAGAAAACAAGAGCAAACCCCGCCAAGGCCATTATTCACCAGGAGCCAGTGTGAGCACTCGCTCAGCACAGGAGAGGAGGCGCCGTGGTGTGCAGGTACACGCACGGGCTCAGGAGTCCAACAGACCTGGGTTCAAAGCCTGGTTCCACCACAGAAGCCGAGTGACCTTGGGCAAGGTGGTTTCTTCCCAAGACTCAGCTTCCTGCTCTGCATGATGGCGACACCAGCTCCCTCCCAGCGCTGTGAGGCCCAAGGTGGTGCAAGGAAGGCAGGAGGCTCTCAGAATCCCTCCACACACGGTCCTCCCCTTCCCCACTCACCCCTTCTTCATCCCCTCACCCTGCAGACTTTATTTCTGGAAGGGATTCGACTCCTTAGAATATACTAGTCTGTTTCTATGGAGATGGTAGACTGACAGTCATAGAAAATTCCAGAAGAGGCTGAGTCCTTGGGAGAGATGGCAGGAGTCCCTTGCTCCTCAGAAGCTCCACGACAATGAAGGACAATGAAGATGAAAGCAGGAGGGGAGGGATGTCCTCCAACAGGAAGAGTCAAAATCTGTCAGAGAGAAAGACCAACCATGACTTTAAGGACTGATTTTGCTGAGGCTCCGAAAGTCAGTGACATAATTTAAGATTCACTGGCACCTACGGGAGGGGTCAAGGGGCACTGGGTGCTGAGGGGCTCAGAACAGAAGGAGACAAGAAGCTTCCCCCAGCAGGAAGGCAGACAAGACCAATACAGTGGGGACAGTCCACAGCAAAAGATGACGAAGTACAGACCAGGGGCCTCTGATGGCGCCACACACACAGCTGCATACAGTTGGTGCTCAAGAGTATTTGTTAAATGAATGAATGAGTGATTCACTCAATTCACAGCTTTGCATCGCCTGCCTGCAGAAAAGCTCTGTGAAGCCCAGTCTCATCTTCCGCCAGGGAACAATTCCAGCCTGTTTCAGTGAAAACAACAGAGCCTGGGGGGGAACCTGCAGATGCTGGACACTCTGAGGCCAAGAGGTGAGCCGCCTTGTGGTTGTCCGCTCAGCCCAAACACCCAGACCACGAGGCTGCGACCTGCTTACTCACATACGGAACAGTTATTAATACTCTCAGGCCAGTGGCAATGCCTCAGGTCTGCCGCCTTGGGTCTAAGGGACACTAGAAACTAGACTCCAAGAATGCCAAGAGATTCCAGCACAGGCTCAAGGCCCATCCCCTGAGTCAGGGAAGACATCTGCCAAGTCTAACCTTGATCCCCCCACGCTCCTCCCCACGTGAAAAGGACGTCACTTCTTTAACAGGCTGAGCAGTGCTGGGCCAAGAAGACCTTTCACTAGGCCACAGCAAAATGAGGCAGGCAGGGAGGGAGGGAGGAAGGAACCAAGACAGAAAGACAGACAATGTGAGTTTTTCATAAAGTTAAATGTGTTTAAAGAGCCATCCTTTATTCTGAGATATCTCTGTCCTACTTTTTCGATTTTCTATCTTGAGCATCCTAAGTTCTTTCCCACCTCAGGGCCTTTGCACATGCAGTTTCCTCTACCTGGAACATTTATCTCCCTCTTCATATCCAGCTCCTTCTCTCCCTCTGTGACTCAGTTTAATTGTCCCTTCCCCAAAGAGGCCTTTCCTGAACATGCCTCACCTTGATCGTAGCCCCTTGTTCTTCTTCAATGACAACTTATTTGTGGGCTTGTTTCATGTCCATCCCCCCAGTCAACTCTAAGACCCATTGGAGCAGAGGCCATGCCATTAAACAGCCACTACTCACCCAGAGTTTGGGGCACGCTGGCTTTCAACCCCTTATTCAATCATTGAATTAAAATGTTCTGTTTATTTCTGAAATAATTATGGCAGTAAATTTATTTTTCAAACTCTTACTTGGTAAAATTAAAAGAGCATAACTCTAGGTGGGTACGCTCCCCTTTTTTGGGAGGTGGGGTGCAAGAGAGGAAAAATTTTAGTTTCGAGAAATGCAGAAGTTTGTAAACCAATGCTTTATAGGATAAAGGTCCTTTTGTGTAAATAAAGATTATTATGGGGGTCCCTCCATTAAAACCACAGACGTACCTCTGAAACAGGTGCATCTAAATGGATGTCGGAAAATCCAGATCTATTTCCAGAGAGACTCACTTTTTCCAAAGTGTTTTATCTTCATTTCTCATTCACCATCAGTGGACACTAATATCAGAACTTTAGGCTCTTCTGCCTTCCGCTTTCCTAGCCAAACTCTTTCTTATGTAGCTTTTAATTTTCCAACCCACAAACATTCATGGGCTCCTATTTAAAGAAATGCTGATGGGTCCTTTCTTCAAATTAAGAACCGTTTTTGATAGTATTTAAAATGACCCCCATTCTGTCGGTTTGGATGTTCGTATACTGAGTTTTCTCACAGCGGGGTTCACCTGTGCACTGCACGGCTCCCCAGGGCCCAGCCTCTCCGTCAGCAACATAGGAGGAGGACACATATCCCAGCAGCTACGCAGGACGTGAGTCTTTACAGCTATCCATTTCCACCAGGCGTTGCACAACTATGTAGGGCACAAACAAATACACATTATCAGCCACCCCGAGGCTTGCGCTCTCCCGTGGCTGTTCCCATCTGGCAAGGTCATCGGCTGTGGAGTCCAAGGGCAAGATGTACAAAACAATGACGCCCTCTGTATAGCTCTGTCTAGAGCTCCATTCCAAAGACATTCTTCAATAAGCATCCACTTCTCCTTTACAAGATCCTCGGGATGAGGGTGATGGCAGATCACTTACAGGTGGAGAAACTGAGGCCCAGGAGATGAGCTAGCTTATTGAAGATCGTGCTGCAAGTCAGCTCAGACCAGGATTAGGACGAAAAGGCAAAGAGAGCTTTGAATTCACGATGTGCACTGGAGATGCGAAGTGACAGTGTAGTTCTCATCATTGTTCATCCATTCAAATCTTTGAGCATCTACCATGCGCCAGACGTACTTCCAGCCTCAAGGAGTAGGCAGGTGGGGTGAACACAATGACAAATGATGCACAGTCCCTGCCCAACAAGGAAAGGGAAGTGTCCTGGAGGAGTTGACCATCTCTTAAACAAACCTGATCACACAACGGAATTCTGGAGCTGCGTGGCCGGAAGCCCAGAGAAGGACAGCTCGACTCTGTAGGAGCAAGGAGGAGGGGGTAGTGGAGCAGGAACTTGAAGGGGGGGCTTCACTGGATGGAGAAGCAAAGGGCTATTCCAGGCAGAGGGAACAGCATGCCCAGGCTCTGGAGGTGTGACGGATCATGAAGGGACTGCAAATGTCAGGTGGGATCAGCCAGGGCCAACTGGCCAAGAGCCTCATAGGCCTTGCCAAGGAAGGGAGACTTTCCCGGAGGGCACCAACAGGACACACCTTCATCAAGGACATTAACTAGGGGAACAACACAATCAGATTAGTGGGTGGGGAGGACGAGACTGACAATGGGTTGGCTAGAGGTTCACAGGAACACCTGGGGCCACAGAGACCAATGAGAAGATGTAACTGTTCAGGCAAGTGACAGTGGGGGCTAAACGGGGATCTGCCCCCATCACTGAACCTTTCACCTGCAGAGTGAAATAAGAGTACTTGTTCTGCCTCCTTTACGGGGCTATGATAAAGTTATCAATAATAATGAAAAGATAATAAAGATAATAGCCAATATGTATTGAACACTAATGTACCTTATTTCACAAATACTTAGCATTTCCTAGGTGTCAGGCATTGTTCTAAGTGCTCCACAAATACTAATCTATTTAATCCTTGTAATAATCCTGCGAAATAAGGATTTTTATTGTCCCCATTTTATAGATAAGAAAATTGAGGCACAGAGAGGTTAAGTAATCTACACCAGGTCACACAGGCAGCAAGTAATGGAGCTGAGATTTGTATCCAGGCAGTGTGACCCCGGTCCCTGCTCTTGGTCACATCCACGGCCTCTTGCTTGTTACGTCCCAACACTATGGTAAGTGTCTTACAGCCACTGTTTATTACTTTAGTCCTCACAATCATTCTATGAGGTAGGCACCCTTTGTATGTCTGTTTTGCAGGTAAGAAAATTGAGACATGGAGAAGACGGTACTCTGCCCATGGTTATAGGTCTACAAGTGACTAAGTTGCAAACTGAACTCTGGTCAGTATGATTGCAAAGTTTGTGAAATTAACTGCTCTCCCCACCCCCTTCATTCTAAGAATATGAAAAATGGGGGGGGGGGGACAGACGGGGAAGCAGCAACCTGAGGCAGGCTGGACACCAGGAGCAGAGGGAGGCAGTGGGCGTGTTCTGGCCTGGTGGGATTTTCCCAGCCCATGTTAAGTAGAGAGGAGAGTGCAAATTTGCCCTCTCTCCCAGCACCCCTGGCTCAGGCTGGCAGACAAGTCAGGCCCTGTCAGCTGGGCAATAAAACACTGGATCCCTCGGGGGTGAGGGTCTGCAGGCCTCAGCGCTGGGAACAGCGGGTGGCGAACAATGGTATCTCAGTCAGGCCCAGGCTTCACTGATGGGTCCTGGCAAAAACAAGATGTCAGTTAGTAACAGCTGTAAATCCCTGTGACAGCAGCTCCCCGGGCCCCGGGCACACTCTGGGCCATGCTGGAGCCACAATGTCCAGAGCCTTCTCCTGCCACTTCTCAGGACTGGGAGTCCTGGCCTGGGGCCTGGCCGTAGAATCATTAATCTGTGGACAGGCTTTAGAAGGAGGAAAACACGCAAGAAATTTTACAGAAGAAAAGAGAGATGAAAACAATTTCACCAGGATTCAGCTGAGACCAGACCACGTAGTGCAGCGATTCTGAAAAGGAGGGTGAGACCCCCAGGAGGACACGTTACAGGCTCTGGGAGACGCATGGACTTCGAGGGAGCACTTAGGAGAGGCTGCACATCACAGGGGTCAAGGGCATGGACGTTGAAGCCAGACGCCCTGGGTTCAAATCTCAGCTTGACCACTTACTAGCCGAGAGCCGCAGGGCATGTGCCTTAATCTCTCTAGGCCCAAGTTTGCTCACCTGTCACGTGAGGATAATGATGGCACCCGCCTCATCTGTTTGTTAAGGTGATTAAATGAGTTAATACACAGAAAGCTCTGAGGACAGTGCCCGACGCCTAGGCAGTGCTATCCATGTGCTGATTCGAGAAGACAAAGGGGCGGGGGGAAATAGGGGATGGCTCATGCCTTATGCCTCATCATGGAGGACACCATGAGATCCAGGTTCCCGGAGGTGGGAGCTGGGATGAGATATTTCTATTTCCTTTAAAAGAGTTTAGACTTTTTAAAAGCTGGAAGTTACTGATTTAGAGTCACAGGGAAAGTCGAAGTGCTGTTCAACAACATGCTGCAGCAGCTAAGCTAAGGTAGAGCCACGGCCTTGGAATTCGGGGTGGGGCTGGGTGGCCCAGGAACTCTAGAAACTCCTGGGGTGTAGTCTGTACTAAAGCTCTCAAAATCCACACTCAGAAATATTCCAAATCATCTCGTCCACACCCAGCTCACTGAGCAGGCAAAGAATCATGCTGAGGACCAGAGAAGGGCCTTGTGCACCGTCGCGTTGCTGGCTGGTGTGGGGAACAGAGTAAGAGCCAAGAGCTCCTGGAACTGGGGCGTTATCCGCCACATCAGCTTTCTGGCCTCGCCCCAGGAAGGCTGAGAGCCCAATGTCCAGGTGGCTTTCTGGCCTCGCCCCAGGAAGGCTGAGAGCCCAATGTCCAGGTGGCCGCCTGCTTGGAGCAGCTGCCACCCTGGCCTGGAAGGGCCTGCTGCTGCACTGGCCTCAGCCCAGGGTGCTCCTGACCAGCACCTGTCCCCAAGCTCTGGCAGTCCCTAGAGGCTTCAGGTCCCATTTCCTCTTTCAGAAGTGGGGATGGGAGTCCTCACCTCCTATGCTCTCACGACCAGAGATGGCTCCTGGCTGAGGCCCAAGTTCCACAGTCTCACTTGTCTCGACCAGACCCATTCCGTGTTTCTGACTCAAGCCAGTGTCCCCATCCTGTAACTAGCATATTAGGGAAATAGGGAAATCCCCAAATCTCAGTGACTCAATGCAGTAAAAGTCCAAACTGCTCGCTCCCATCCACACAGCAGTGGCTCTCCTCCAAGCAGGGACTTGGAGACCCAGCCTCCTTCCCCTTTGTTGCTCTGCCAGCTTCAACCCATGGCCCCCAAGATGGCAACTGGCTGCTTCAAGCCGACAGAGGAGGAAGGCACAAGGGGCATCGCCCCAAAGGTTTTATGGGCTGGCCTGGAAGAGGTACATATCCCTTTCATCCACCTTCCACTGGCCAGAATTTAGCCACACCTGGCCACACTTGGGCACACCTGGCCATATGGGAAGCTGAGAAGTGTAGTCTAGCCATTTGCCCAGGAAACAGAAGAAACAGGCTTTGGTGGACACACAGGCCATCTCTGCCACAACTGACCTCATGGCTTTGCTCTCTGGCCCTTGATGGTCCTGATCTGGAGCCTCAGCTTAAGTCGGTGACTTGCTCTGCCCAGACAGACCTTAAATGAAATCTGTTTTCCCTCAATGTCCAGGCTATGACATGCAGGGAGGAGTGACAGGGACAGACTGTACTCCACTGGGGACTCATTGAGGGCAAGAGCTATGTAGTGGCTCCCTGTGGCATTCCTCACATGTGGCCTGTCACAGAGTAGGCCCTCGATACATGGAGGCCAAATGGAGCGAAGGGGCTGAATGGGACTCGAGCATCAGGCATGAATCGTGTTGCACGAACACTGTGGCCTGACTCACGAGAGCTTTGTACCTGGGATCCCCAGGTCCACTTTGCAGGCGGGAAGCAAGAAAAAGGGGCCAGCCAGAGCCCTCCCCACCTCCACACCGGGCTCTCACGTCAGAGGCAGACTCTCAGCTCATCTGTGTGGGAAGGAAGCAGGAGCTGTTTCCATTTGATTGCATATTCATCACGAACTGTGTCCCACAGACATGAGAAGTCACCGAAGAAACGTTCTCCCTCCCCCACTGCAGCATCTCAAAAGCAGGGGCCCCAGGATAACGTTGGTGGAAACACCCTTGACTTCAGGGGACAAAGGCCTCCCCAAAAAGGGCCAGTACAGGGGAAAGAGCGAGAAGCAAGGACAGCTATTAGTTTGCTTTGTGACCTTGGGCAAGTGACAGATTTTCTGTGTCTCCATTTCTTCCCCATCTGTCAAATGGAGATAATAAAGGCTGTTGGGAAGTTAGAATGAGATAATCAATGTCTAAATGGTTCTGGAAAGTAAAACGCTTTATATGGGAATATAAGGTGTTATTATCCACTCGCCCTTCCTGCCTCTCCAGCAAACTCAGATGTTTGATAACAATTACAGTCTTGACTACGGCTCCGTCTCGATGAGTAGAAGCAACACAGCAGGCTCCACATTTAAGAGATGGGTGCTGAGGCGCAGGCCTGCACCATACGCAGGCCTGGTACGTTCTAATTGGATACATGCTCTAATCAAGGAATATTTGCGCGTGAAATAATAAACTGTGACACATGAGGGACTTCCACTGTATTCGTCAGAAGCCAGTCCTCGTAGACTCAGATGCAGTATCTGTTGGACTGTGAGGAATACTCAGTCAAAAAAATCACAGAATTCTACAGTTGGCTGGGACCCCAGTCTGGGGAAATAAGCTAGTTCCCAAGTAAAAGTGGCAAACTGACTCAGTTTGCCACTGATCTGTGAAAGGCAGAACAGGTTTATGTCTGTCATCACTTACACGGTTTGGGATCTTCAGCAAATCACTTAAGCCCCTGGTCCCTAGTGAGCCCCTCACAGGAGTACGGCATGGGAAAGCACTTTGGTAACTAAAAGACATTGTTCAAATGAAAGGTATTTCTTGCTATCGATGATCCAATTTCTTACCTATGAATCGCCTGCAGTGTTCTCAGATTCTCTCACACACAGAAGACAGGGGTTCCCGTTTTCCTTCTGCTGGAATGTAATTCACTGTGGTGGGCCCAACCTGTCCTGCAGCCAACATAAAATTCTACCTCGGGATGAAACAGAGAGAAGACGCTGCTGGGATGAGAATTTATGACACCTGCAAACTATTAAGTCAAAGCAGAAATAAGATCAAGGATCATTCTGAATTCCAGTCTGATGTGTGCAAGGGCTAAGCCCAAGTTTCCAGTACCTTCCCAGACTGGTGGACAGACCCTGCTTCGAATCCCACTGAACTAAGAAAACCACAGGACGAGGGCTGAAACAAGGGCAGGGAGGACTCAGGGAGAAGAAGGGAAAGATGAGAATGAAGGGAAACAGGGTGCTTTCAGAGCCTCATTTTCTCATTACCATCCCTGTGCATTTATTTCCTCTGTTGGAAGGGGAAAACAGTTTTCCATTGAGAGTCTAGGCCAATCCTGTGTAATATTTCACTTCATAGCCTCCTCCTCTGGCCAACTATGACAACAGCTGTGAAGCACTATCCTCCCTCCAGCCCTGTGGCACTTCTACGCCAGCATCAACTCAGAATCCTTTTCCCGCAGAGCTTCCATCTTTCTCTTTCTACCCGACTCCCTAACTTTCACTGGACACGTTTCTGTTCGGATGAAATCCCTGGTAGAAATGGTTTCCAGTCCTTGAACAATGGAAAACTCAAGGAGGACCAGAGATCCCTTTATCTGCTGGAATGACCTATGGGACAGCATGAACAGAGGATGGAAAGCCAGACACAGAGCTCCAAAGCATACATCCCACTTGATGTGTCTGATGGTTATAAAAACCCTGCTCAGCCCCCAGGCTCAGAACCATCTTCAAAAAGCCCCCGGGGCCCACCAGCCACTGCACTGGACAAACTCATTGTCCTCGGCTCCAAGACAAGACAGGAGGCTTAATCAGGTCAGCAGCATTTGATCTGAAAATAAGTACCTCGTTGACACTCTGTGGATTATAGGAATTATGCCGGGCAAAGCTACCTATACCACCATCATGTCAAAGGATATTCAGGGATATTCAGCTGAGAGTAATAATTACATAGAAATGCTATCAAACCCACAATATGAAAGAAAGTCCACCCATCACTCCAGAAGCCAAAGCCTTGAGGTTGATCTGACAATGGAAAAAAACAGACAATTCCTAAGCCTGTTCCTGCCTCCCTCCTTCTGCTGAGCCTGTAACCTATCCTCAGGGCGGGCAGGGGGTGGTATGGTTGGGGTCACCAGCCTGCTCTGATGAGTACCTCCACCCCAGTCTGCAGTCCCTCCTATGTTTTCTGAAAAGCCATCGTTTCCAGCTAAAATTTTCCACTCCTGGACTCAACCCAAAGGTGAGTTTATTTTGGAAAATCTGAGCCAAATTTTTCTGCCACTGGAGTTTTAAGCAGGTGAAATAAAGGTTGCTGCCTCGCCCCACATAAAATTATGTCCTAAGAGGGCAACAATAATTCAGGCCCCCAGGGTTACGCAGAGCCAAGCTCCACAGAATCAGGGACAAAGTCTGCATAAACATGGTGTGAAAAGATATGCCTCCAAAAATGATACTGAATGAGGAACTGAAATTTAATTTTGACATATCCAGATAGTGATGATAGAGTCACAAGCATTTGTAAGCTTTAGACTTCTCAAGATACTTCACCCCACTATTCATCTCTGCCCATGGCTGCCCTGGGAATAAGAGGGCCCCCTCCAGGCTCCCATCTGACAGATGGCAAAATGGGAGCAAAACAGGGGACGAAAGGAATTATGGTCACACTATACATTAGTTGGTAAGGTCAAGACCTCCCTCCTGACCCCTGGTCTTCCTAAGCCAAATCTTATAGCCATTTAGTGCTAAGTATAGTGGTTACAACAGAACCCTAAAATATGGCACTGAGGTATGTTATCAAGGTTTCTTAAAACTTTGTTATCTTAATGAATTAGAGGGAGGAGGAGGAGACTGAGCATTCACACAAGCCAGACACCGTACCAGGCACTTCCCTCTCACAACACTTCTACACGACTGCCTTGTGATGCCCATTTTTCAGACAAGGTAGACACAAGACCCAGATAGTAAGTGGAAGGGTTAGTCTTGAGAATTAAGCCTGGGTCTGCTGGCAAAGGCCATGTCACCACACCAGAACGCCAGGCTCAGGAAAACTCAAGGGCCCCAAGTCACGCTTTACAGAGGAAAGGCAGTTTAGGATTTGCTAACAGAAAGCAAAATTAAAGGTTTACCCCTCCTTTCCCATTCCTCTCCAAGCACCCAGTCTCTGAAGAGTGAGGGACGTAATCAGAAGGTACGGAATATTCAGAGGATGGGGGAAGAATGAAAAGGAACAATCTACAAGCCAGAAAACCAACCCCTACATGGGCAGTCAGTACGACCCTTACTTCAGATATACTACACTGAAGAGGCACATATAGATTTTTTTTCTATATTTAATCCAAAAAACAATGAAAGAAATTAAATAGAGGTAAAATACTAGTGTTCTTAAACACTATACGCTGCTCCCTGCCATGACTTCCTTGGCCCTTTTCTCTGCAGGTATGTATTACCATGTGTCTGTGGGCCCGCACCAAGTAACTGCTCAAAGAATGCTGGATGGATGGATGGATGGATGGATGGATGGAATAATAATGTTGTCAGAAATAAGGCCTCCTAATCTAGGTGGAATTTAAATCTGCACTATTCCAATCATTTGATATTTGGAGACATAATTGTCATTTTAATACTTCTAATATAAAACAAGCTATTTTAGCTTTATCTTCTGTGAGCATATGGATGAAAGAATATGAATGTTTTCTTGCGAGCGAACAGGCTGCATAGTTGAAGATAGTTTTCCAAAGAATGTGACAGAAACCCAATTACTGTCTTTTTAAAAACAAAACAAAATAAATGTTCTAGGAAAGAAGCTTTATAAGAAGAAGTGGAGCTTTCTATTTAGGACAATAAAAGACAATCAAAAGAAGCATCAGCTCCATGAATGGAAGGTTTCTATCTGTTCTTCAGGCGGAGGGGCTCTGGAGGCTCCAAATGAAGCGCCTCTACCCTCCAGGAGCTTCTAATCGAGTTACTTATGGGCTAAAGAACAAAATTTAGGAGGAAAGGAAAGGGCATCATGGCCTCTAACTCAGGTGGGGAGATATAACAACAGTCACCAGGAACGCAAAAACATAATTACACAGAGGCTAAGGCCCCACACATTCCACCTCGACTAAGGACAGCTAAATTGTAAGATTTTTAGTTAGGAATAAGGACGGACTTCCTAAAAACAAAAATCCCTTCCAGTTCCAGTAGGGTTTTCAGTCCTTCCACTCTCAGTGTAAGGTTTTCAAATGGCTCCTTCTAAGGTATCGTCTGAGGGACGATGAAGGAAAGGGAAGGAGGACAAAGAGAGGGGGTCCTTGCGCTGCTTCCAACAAGAGAAGCTCCTCTCAAATTTACTTTATGTGCTGGGGTTCCCCTAGAGCTTTATGGGAAAAAGAAAAAGGAAAGGGGCTTCCTATGACTAAAAAAATAATAATAATGGTAGAATAATAGCTAAATCTCATCCAATGGTCATTCAAGAAATATTTATGGAACCATACAGAACTAGATGCTTTAAATATATTATTATATACTATATATATAGGAATATTATTTGGCTATAAAAAAGATGGAAATCTTGCCATGCTTGACAACATGGATGAACCCGGAAGACATTACGCAAATTGAAGTAAGCTAAACAGAGAAAGACAAATACTGTATGATCTCACACATATGTGGAATCCAAAAAAGTCAAACTCGTACAACCAGAGAGTAGAATGGTGGTTGCCAGGGACTGGCGGATGGGGGAAATGGGGAGATGCTGGTCAAAAGGGTACAAACTTTCAGTTATCAGATGAATAAGATCTGGAGATCTAATGTACAGCACGGTGATTATAGTTAATACTACTGTATTATCAACTTGATATTTGCTAAGAGAGTAGATCTTAAGTGTTCTCACCATAAACAAAAAGGTAACTGTGACGTGATGGATCAGAATAAATGATTGTGGTAATCATTTGACAATGTGAATATATATTATATTATCACATTGTATACCTTTAAAAATCACATTGTACAACCTACATAGATGCAATTTTTGTCAATCATACCTCAATAAAACTGGAAAAAATAGAACAAAGAAGAACTAAATCCCAGAGATCAGTCTTCACGAGGCATAAATCCCACAGCTCGGGATCAATGCATCCGACAACAACTAGGCAGTTTACGGGTGCTCTCTCACTTGATCATCACCACAAAAGCAGCATGTTGTGGTAGATATTATCAGTCCTATCTTACAGACGAGGAAACTGACACTGAGAAAAGGCAAACAACTTGGCCAAGAGCTGGGACTAGAACCCCAGGCCACCTGACACTGACACCTCCTTGCCAGCTACTAAAACCAGTTTGATCTCTGCATCCACACTTCAGTGGTAACTCTCCATTTCAGGTTTATTCATCTTTCTATTTGCTTTGTGATTTTGTAGTTGTTAGGTGATTCCTAAATTTCAGATACTAAGGGAGAAAGGAAGGAAATAATCTAAACTCATCAATGCCTCTAAGAATCCAGGTATTCTCTGGAACACCCATGTAAAGGGTGGGCCTTTATCAGCCTGGGATTTGAGCGGGAATGGGAAGCAGCCTGGGCTGAGAGGAAAAATTCGGCCTCCATCTGGGGCCATGCCTGGCTTAGCCTAGGAGGTGGGCAAAACCTGCTGTCTTTGCTGCGTTCTCCCTTCTGGAATGCCCTCCTCTGTACTTCAGGCCTTTATTGCCCTGGTAGGCTCTGCGCCCTCCCCTCTCTAGATTGAAACTGACCCCAAAAAAGATCTGGGATCAGTCATTTACCCATTAGTGTGTCTGTGGGTCACTGTGACCCACATCCCAGGGCACCTTCATTTTAAAGCTCTGTCCTCTGCTAAAGGGCTGCAGACCTCACCATAGGGGGACTGATGGGGACATTTTTTTGAGCATGGGGAAGTAAAGGATTTTCTAAAGTGGCTACTGATGTTGCAGTATATATATTTAAGGCAGCCCAATTCAACCTTTGAGTACTTCTAGTTTTTCCGAAACACACATCATCCCAAAAAACACAACGAAATCTGCCCCTGTTTTCTCCCAATAAGGTAACAATAGTTACTGTTTGTTGACCCCTTATTATGTTCCAGGCCTTGTTCTAGGTATAAATGCATTATCTTTACTCTTCAGCACGCCCTTCATTTTCCTTCTTTCCTCACTGGGTTAGTTTCCCAGGGCTGCCATAACAAAGAACCCCAAACTAGTTGGCTTAAAACTGCAGAAATGCATTCTCTTGCAGTTCTAGAGGCTCCAATCTGAAATCAAGGCATCGACAGGGTCGTGCTCCCTCCAAAGCCTCTGAAAGAGGATCCCTCCTTGCCTCTTCCAGCTCCTGGCAGCCCTGCTGTTCCCTGGCTTGTGGCTGCATCACTCCAGGCCCTGCCTCCGTCCTCACCTGGCCATCCCGTCCCTGTGTCTGTCTTTGTGTCCAAATGTTCCCTTTTTATAAGTACATCAATCATTTGGGTTGGAGCCCACCCTAATGACCTCATCATACGTTAATTACATCTGCAAAGGCCCTACTTCCAAATAAGGTCATATTCTGAGTAGCGACAGTTAGGACTTCAACATATCTTTTGGGGGGACACAATTCAACTCACAGCACCCACCTGTGAGAGACTGACAACCTCAAGGTCCTTCAAGGTCCCAGTCAAAGCCAAGTCCAGTTTCATTTCCTAGATTATCCTTAGTCAAACAGAAGCACCGACTTGGATATCTTGAAGAAATCCATCACATCAAAGAATGACAGTCCTATGCTGCTTCCTGGTGTTGTCTCTGCTTCAGATCTCTTCTCTCCTTTCTTTACCCAACTACTCCTCCTCCTCCCTTCCATCTCAGCTCAAGCACCCTGACCCCAAGCAGCCTTCCCTCACTTCCTAGGCCAGATCAAAACCCCCTAATACAGGATCTCTGCTCACCATCTAGCTCGCCCTCACTGTCCTCACCACCATTGCAATTTTCCACTTGTTTTGGGATTACTTGAGAGATGTCCCTCTCCACCATCAGACTGTGAGCCCTTGGAGGACAAGGACCTCTCTGCTTTGCTCATGGCTGTATCCCCTCTTAGCACAGCCTGTGGCTCTCAGTATTGGCTCAGAGGTTAGGCCATTGCTACTTGGAAAGAAAACTCAGGCAACCCCTTCACCCTCAGCCCAAGCAGCCTGGTTAGTTAAGTGCAATCATTAACCTTTTGACCCACACCTTCCACCTTCACAGCCCAGGCCCAGTTGCCACATCCCCTCTACAGCCCAGCTCACGCCTGGCCATCACTGAGAACCAGAGAGCGGTCACCCAATACAACCTTCAAGTCCACAGCACCCCCTCCACTGCACCCAGCCCTCACCAGTGTAGGAAGTGAGTGTCTTCACCCCTACCAGACACAAGAAGCAGCATCCACTCTAGAGCTTTCCAGGGTCCTAAGAGGCGTTTCCATTTCACACCTTCCTCATCAGCTGGCAGTAAAACACAGTCTCCTCAAGGCCACTACCTTCTGAAGATTCAATTTCACACCTTTAACACCCTACACAACCCTGTGCCCCCTACACACCCAATCTGTTCTGAAACCCTCCAGGACCATAAAAACATAGCAGGCTTCCTAGGGATCAGCTTTAAACAGTGACCAGGGCTAAAGCAAGCTTGGCCTGTGTATAGAAAAGGACAGCAGAGCCATGTCTACAGTGACCCAGCATGGGTCCCTCATCCGTCACCAGCAGCCCCTCCACCAAGGGGCTCTGTGTGGTACCACCAAGGAGGCCATCTGGCCATTCGTTCACTTTGCAACTCATTATAACTCACTCAGCCAACCTTTACTGAGTTCTTATAGTGTCGCTGGGACAATTTAGACTCTGGGATCGATAGAGGAAAAATAAAAGAGGCCCATCTTGTTCCTATATTCTAGCATCTTAACTCCGGACAGACACAGACAAGGAATGAAACAATGAGAAGGCAGTGGGGTAAACGCCCCCACAGAGGTAAGTGCACAGGCCTGCAGGGGGTGACATCCCTGGGGATTGGGGGAAGCCCCTTCTCTGCCAGCAAAGGACTGTAAGGCAAGGAGGAGGATGGGAGGGGGCAGGGGGACGTGAGGCAGAGCTTCCAAGCAGAGGGAAAGAAAAATATGTTATGGGAACAGCAAACCACACCACTTGCCTGTGGTGTAGGGTGTCCATTAAAAATAAAAATAGGTGAAGCTAAAAAGATAAAACTGGGGCCAGTTTATAAAGTGTCTTGTAATTAGCTGACGAGGCATAATTTGTTACCTCTCCCATGACAATACATAAATTTTAACCTAATATTAATGGTGAATTCTTAAGTTCATGGATGTTAATTTTCTCTAAAGGGGCATAAGCACATACACAACTACATATAATGCCTGTTCTACTCACCTCTACACACAGAGCCAGACCCTAAGAAACCCAGACGACTCCCGGCCACAGGGCTGCCCTTGGTCAGCCTCAGGGCTTTCTCAGATTGGCTGTTTTTCCAGATGGGTTCCTAGGATACATGCATTTGCAATCATGCCCAGATTCGAGAATCTGGATTTAAAAAACTGAATCTCATCTTCGTTGTTTCCTGCTCACATCCCTGACCTCCCTCCCCTTCTCTTCCTCTCTTTCCTCTTCCTTTCTCTCTTCCTTTATAATATTTTTTTTCTGTGCTCACTGCTGTTTGCAACAGCTGCTGAATTTCACATATCTGGGAAGTCCATTAACTTGCTGTTTACTTGAGCACCACACCATTAGCAGAGATGTTGGGCAAAAAGCCTCTCACCCCCACCCCCACCCCCAGGGAGTCATATCCCAGAGCCCATCCCTCCAAACAGCCCCTTCCCTTCACTCACATCCCCAACTGGAGATGTATGGTTTATATCAAGCCAGATTACACTAACTTCACTAAAATAAGATTCTAAATACAATTCGGGATTCTGACAGAAAACGATTCATTCAAATTCACCTACCAGTAATCTGGGTACTTTAATGTAAATCTATAAAGTAGATAATCACACACAAAGTCCTATTTTAACCATTTGTCCAGAAGCTTGCCCACAAATGAGTGCGGGCTGCCCGACACACAGCCAAACATTACATTTGTATGTGGCACCCAGTGGAGCATTTGTGGAAAATAAAGCCAGCACAGACTGATGTCCACACTAATCGTAGCTGCCTGGAAATTGAAAATAAGTCTACAGGGAGATGACACACGCTCGGCAGCTCGTTGGAAACTGGTCTCTTTCTTCTGTCAAAAGGCTGCTCTCCATTCACTCTGGCTGAGAACGAAGTGCTCGAGAGTTTTAATGTTCTCAGTTTCTTTCAATATAAAAAACAAAAACACACACAAGTTAAAAACTTAGGGGGGCAAATTCTACCCACCAGCAGTAATATCTGAGTGCTGGTTAATCAAAGAAAGCTCACCGGGAATTGGGGTGGTCAGCTGGGCTGGGCAATCAGTCTGGAAATGGGACCCTCAAAGGAAGGGCAGGACTCGGAAACAGGAAAGTACTTCCAGTCAGCTCTTGGGCATGGAGGCAAGTGAGGGCCGAGGGCCTCCAGGCGAAGATGGTACCCATATGGAAGCCACCTAAGGCAGGAATTAAGCAGGACTAGAGTGAAAACAAGGGCTGCAGATGCCCCCTCCAGGGTGCCAACCAGGCCACACTCAGCAAAGAGCAAAGCCTGGTCTCTGTGTGCCCCCCACTTCTTTGCTTTTGTTGGGGAGGCCGCAGTTCTGGTTGCCATTTCTGTTCTGGTCTGGTTCTGTGTTGTTTTGTTTTTGACAGTAAAAGTCCTCCTTATCTGTCCCAGATAAATGAAGAACAAAATGGATTTTCATCCAAATTTTGGCCAAGACCAAGAGAGAATCTGAGCACCATTAAGAGGCAGAAAGGGCAATAATGTCAGCCAGACCAGAGTTCTCCGGAGCTCCAAAAAAACCCCTCAGGACCAGAGACAAGCAGAATGTGGGCAGCCAGGAGGGCAGGGCAAGACCAGCAGGGGGCACCCCCCTCCCCTCTTCCCAGGCTCACCCAGGCTGAGCACAGGCTTCAAACGGGGAAAATAATCAACTTCTCAGCTACATCAGAGCGTTTCATTTTATATGGAGGCATCTTCCTGAGTATTAGAGCAAAATCCACCTTTGATCTCAGGAGATAATCCTCCACATCACCACAGGCGTGAATGGAAGAGAGGTCACAAAAGGATTTGCCTTCAGCTCTGCACTAGACATGGCCCTTTGTGGCAGGTACCGAAGCCAAGGGGGAAGGGAGGTCCAGAATAAAAAGGAAGCGGGGTTCAGGGTCCCGGGGGAGAAGAGGAGATCTGTGACCAGGGGGCTGTGGTCGCATGATCGGTCATGTGACCAAACGGTGGTCTGAGCAATCACTTCCTGGTCTTCCTCTGCACAGTTAAGGGTATTAGAGCTTCTTCAAGCCCTGTGATGAGTTTAGAAATCTAATGAAAGGCCTGATGCTGAAGCAAGAGACCACATGGTGGCCAGATTTCACTGTGTGGAACAATGTGACAATCAGCTTTCTCAGCTTCCTGTGAGAAGATTCTAGCTGAGTGGGAAAACTGAGATCCAGGTTCTTGGGTCTCTGCTCACTCCACCATCTCAGCAGCTCACTGTCGTGTCTTTTGCTTATTTCAGAAAGGCCTAAGTTTTCCAAGAAAGTGAAAAGATGATGCCAAGTGGCACCTTCCTCCACCCTGTGACCCAGTGGATTCTCTCCTAAGAGCTGCGAGAAGGTGGAATGTGGTGGGGAGGATAACAGCAAACCCAAGACTTAAAATGGAGAAACTGGAGAAGCCAACAAGAGAGCGAACACACAAAGCATCTTAAACAGAACCTGAAATGTGCGGGCCAGGAGAGCGGGGTGCTTCACCACCTCCTGCCAAAGCTCCCAAGGGGATCTGGAGAAACAAGGTGTCTCTTTTGTGGCCCCAGCAAATCAAATGCGAGGAACTGCCACTTATATTTAACAGGGCCCCACAAAGACTTCTTCATCACTTAAAAAAGTAATTATTTTAACCACTTACATGTATAATCAACTCTTGTCAGCCTGACATCAAAATCTACTTCTTTTCTCTGCTCCCCACCCGCTTCCCCACGAGGCCCAGTATCCCACAAGCATGGCATGTGTTCTATTACTGTTATTTTAGGATTTCTTCAAGGAGCTCTGTGATGTTAAGCTCTATTTTGTTAAGTGGCGGTGCATTTATCTAATACATACACCATCTCCCTGCTGGAAAGGAGAGAAAGACTGGAATGCAGTTGGCCTCTCAACCTCCAGCCTGGGACTGGGTTCTGTTCTGTGGGTGGTGATGGTTTCATTAAAATCATGGCAAGAATAGGAAAAATCCAAAGAGGAATGTCATCAAGATCTTTAGAGGCTAAGGGCAAGAGACCAGTGTCAGGGAAAAAGAAAAGAAGAAAAAAAACTGAAGAACAGGTTTTTGCCCTCAAGCTTCACAATAACCTGCATTCTGTACCATTTGGAGGAACAAACTCAGGCTCCTGGGAGACATTTCCCGACACAGAGGAAAAACAGGAAGGAAGAACTGCCCTTTAGCCATGTCAACTCCACAAGGGCAGAGAACATGGCCAACACATCTTGCATGAGGCGGTTAGCTCTTCACAGACAAACTCGAGAAGAAAAGAGAGGCCATTCTCCCTCCAAAACACTGACTTCCCCACGTGACTCCTCTTCTGTAACCTCCAGCAGCTCCCAGTCACTCTCAGGAAAAAGTCCACACTCTTCAGCCTTGTAGTCAAAGTCTTCCACAATCCAGGTTCATCCTACCTGATCACAATTCACCCCCAGATACAGTCGCCTCTAGTCTGGCCAGTTTTCTCATCGTCTCAAGGACACACCACATGGTTTCCAGCACGTTGGCCATTGACCCGAGATGCTATTGCATTTCTTACCCATCCATCCAAACTACCCATCATTCAAAGTCCCCCTCATGTTATCCACGAAACCTTTCTCAACCACTCCAGCCAACTCTGACCTTGCCTCTCCTTTCTGAACCACAAAACCATCACATATGCATTTCTCAGGGAACTCCTGTCTCCCCAACTAGTGCAGCACAGGCTCTAAGTACCGTGGAGAAAGGGAACCCATCTCTCTCATATCTGTTAGCATTTAGCACAAAGCTGGACTGACTGAGGTCTTTGGGACCCAGGAAGCATGGCAAGAGGCTGAGGTCACACACTCCAGGTTTCCTGACCCCATCCTCACGCTCCTGCACTGTTCCCCAGACCCACATCCAGATCCAGATCCAGATCCCAATCCAGAAATTCATATCTAGAGAGAAGTAGGGATGAGAGGAAAAGCATAGTTATTCCCCTGGACAGTGACAGAGGGAAAATAGTTGTTATTTCCAGGTCAGGCTCCTACAGTATGTTTGTTTCCCAGATGAGACATTTTACTTGGCTGTAACTCTTGGGCCAGAGAAAGCCTATCTGGGATGTCAGAGCTATCCCTTAGCTCTGGAAACAGCCATAAAATGAAAGAAACTAGATAATCTATGAGGAAGCTATTGGAGCTCGGGTGTGAGCCTTCAGTCCCCATGTCAGTAGGGTACAGCAGAGGTCAATTTCAAAAAAACGAAAAAAAACTTCTGTGTCCACAAGTCAACTGGTTCATTCTCTAATCTTCAGGGAGGGCTGAGGAGCCTAGCACAAGAGTGACCCTCATAGATTAAGAATTTCCACATGATTCAGATCTCATTCACACAGTGACTCCCTTATATTGTTCTCGAGATTCCCCTGAGAGTCTCAGTGAACCTCTCTCCCTGCCTCAGATCCCACAGCCTGCCATCTTTTCTAGAAATCTGTTCATCAAAGAATCATTCTCTCTTTTCTATCTTCCTGACTAACTAAAAACTCCTTCTCTTTCCTCTGCTTCCTTGGGTTACCATTCCTTCTCTCTTCTCCCTGTCAAACTTTTCAAGAGTGAGAGTCTACCCTTACTGTCTCACTTCCACGTCTCCCGCTCACCTCCTTAACCTCTTGCAATTTGGATTCTGCCCCAATCACTTCCCTGAGAGTTTTCTCGCAATCAGCCTCTCAGACAGAACACCAACTGTCAGATCAGACAGTCTCCTTATTTTTCATTCCTCTCAGCTAACTCAAGGCAGGAAGCAGATCTGTCGTGTGTACTGTTTCCTCTTGACTCTCTCCTCCCTGCCTTTCTGGTCTGCACTATCTCCTACCCTGTCCATCCCCTGGGTATTCCCCAAGGTATGGACCTTGACCTGCTTCTCTTCTGCCCCTGTTCACTTTCTCTCCAGGTCACTTCATCCACTCCCATGGTTTCAGCTATCACGTTGGCAACCTTGCCTCCAATCCTGACCTCTCCTCCAGAATGTCCATTTCAAGTTTCTAACTTCGTGCTGGGCACCCGGCCTGTAGCTACAATTATCTCAAACTCAACATATTTGCAAGCAAACGTATTATCTTCCTCTTCAAATTTGCTTTCCTCCTGAGCTCCCCATCCTGTCTAAAGGCACCACTATCCTCCCAGTGAACCCCACCAGAAATCTGAGGGTCAGCTCTCCCCTGGCCACCCCACCCATCCATTGCCACCTTGCATCAACTGTCCCCGCCCCTGCCCCACTCCTCGTGATCTGTCCCCGACTTCTCATTCCACCACTATTTCCAAGTTCAGGCCCTCCTGAGCTGCCCTGACCTCCTATAGAATCTCTCAACTGGCCTCCAGTCTCCAGGTCTCCAATCCGCCCCTCACAGTTCTGCCAGAAGCATCTTTCTTCCCAGGTCTGGCCAAGTATACTTTTTCATAACTTTTCATAACTTTGCTCACACTCAGCTTGAAATGCCCTTCACTTCCCACTTCCCTACAACTAAAATCCACCCATCCTTCACGACTACATGCCAGGGCAAACTCCTCTACAGAGCCTTTATAATGATCAATTCCGTATCACAGCATAGATGTGTATTTGGCATGGCGGGGGGAGTATATGTGTGTCCATGTGTGAATGTATGTATGTGTGTGTGCGTGTGTCCTCCCTTGGACTCTTACAGCACAGTCCTTGGGCCTCTTTTAGCACTGATTTCACCATCCTTGTCCATTAATTTCTCCCATGAATTGGAAGCTTCCCAAGGACAGGTGGTGTTAAAGGTTGAATTGTGTCCCCCAAAAAGATATGTTGAAGTCCTAACCCCAACACCTGTGAATGCGACCTTATTTGGAAATAGGGCCTTTGCAGATGTAATTAAGTTAAGATGAGGTCATTAGGCTGGGCCTTCTAGCCAATGACTGGTTGTCCTTATAAGAAGAGAAGACAGAGAAAGGGAGGGAACAAAGCCATGTAAAGACAGAGCCAGCACCTGGAGTTCTGCTGACACAAGCCAAGGAACGCCTGGGGCTATCAGAAGCTGGAAGAGACAAGGAAGGGTTCCCCTACAGGTTCAGAGGGAGCATGGCCCTACCAACATCTTGATTTCAGACCTGTAGCTTCCAGAAGTCTGGGAGAATACACTTATGTAGTAAGCTACCCAGTTTGTGGTGCTTTGTTACAGCAGCCCTAGGAAATTAAGACAGGTGGGAGATAGGTCTTAATTCCTCTGTGGACTCTTAGTGTCCACAGAGTGCTTGAGACTCATTAACTTCTTGGTGAATTCATGAACAAAAATGAACCATGCTCACTAAGGAACTTTTGGCATGAGTGCAGATTTTTTAGAAAATTAATCCCTTAGACTTGAATGTATATTCATATCTAAACTATCGTTTCCTAAGACAGAATTATTAACCCACAATCACTAGAACTTCAGATTTATGTTATGTGTCTAGAAAGAAAAAGAGACGGGCTGAATTTAAGCCCCCTGTACCCTCTTGACCTGACCTCCCTAGACCTCATGGACATGTTGGCAAAGCAGCTGACTGGGCCTGCAGGTGTCCGCTACAGGAAAGCCAGGCTTTCCTCTTGCAAAGCTGTGACCTTGTACTCATTAGCACAGGGCCTTGTTCCACTGGCTAATGACCTCAAACACCAGCCAGCAGAAATTAGATTCACTAAAAGGGGCATGGGGAGAGGAGGCTGATAAAGATGGTGTCACTCTTCACACACAAAGTGAAGCAGAGCATAATTACCAAGATGTCAATGCTGACACCAAAATGCTTTCAATTCAACCAAGTGGACACTTGAACCAAATGCCTTTTAGGAACGAGCAGGGTGGGGAGAAGGCGGCTGAATTAGCCAGAAAGTGAGTTTTTCTTCTTTCTCTTTTTTAAACACACACCGAAAACCAACATGTTGGGGGCATTCCAGAAAACTCTCTGAATGGAAAGAGAGGAAACACTCTCTGAGCCTGTGTCATGCAGTCTGTCTGTCTCCACCAGCGTGGTGGCCATAAATAATGCTCGTGAGTCACAGTGAAAATCCACAGTCTCTCTAGAGACCCAGTGGAGCAGCAGGTGTACCCAACGCTGTTCCTGTGAGGAAATCAAATCCCAGGGGTGGCAGAATTACTACTCTTCCTGCCACAAAAACGCAAGTGGTCCATTCTTCCCTCCAAGGGTTGGAAAGAAGAACTGCCCAGCCTGGCCACCGACGGACACAGCTCACTGGCTTCCAGAGGGCCCCACTGGGGCCTAGTGACAGCCTTTAGATCCTCAGTCCTAAAAACTTGATGTTCCCATGTGCCTACTTTTAAACAAAACTAATGCTAAGCCATAAGAGAAGGAAGTCCAACAAAGTTCAGGCTTCTCCCAGGATGACTACTTTGAAGCTTTTTGGTAAATACTAAATATAAAATTATTTATAATTATTATAATAATTCTATTGACTCACTCACTTCCAGCTCCTACACTATGTGCTCAATCCTCTCTTTGAGGGGTTCATCTGTAACCCAAAATTATTTTTTTAACCTTTAAAAATGGAAACCCTCGGGGCTGGCCCCGTGGCCGAATGGTTAAGTCTGTGCGCTCCGCTGCAGGCGGCCCAGTGTTTCGTTGGTTCGAATCCTGGGCACGGACATGGCACTGCTCATCAAACCACGCTGAGGCAGCGTCCCACATGCCACTACTAGAAGGACCCACAACGAAGAATACACAACTATGTACTGGGGGGCTTTGGGGAGAAAAAGGAAAAAATAAAATCTTTAAAAAAAAAAAATGGAAACCCTCTAACATGTATATATCATCTTAAAAGGCAGTGAAAGTTTTGTCTCAAATTTGATTTAATCTTTTACCAGTGACCCAGCCATCAACAGGAATAGCAGTTCTCAAATGGATAAAAATGATGGCGCAAGAGGCCCAACTCTGCCGCAAATGACTGTGTCCTCCACCTCCTGCCTCGCTGACATGGGGACCAGCGTTGCATCCTTGCCTTCTCCCACAGGTGACTATGTTGAAGGGCTGATGATGGGTGGGCTTTATCCCCCAAGAAGAGCAGCATTTGTGATTTATAACAACGATTTTTTTTCTTACTTGGACATCTTTTTAACCCAGGTGGTAAGGTCATAGGAATGCAGAGCTGCAGGGAATTGAAGAGAAGATCTATAAAAATGAACTGAATATTCATCAACAAGACATTAGCTCAACTAATTGCTGAACTACGGCTTACTATACTGTAGAGTCCTTCAGAAGAAGAAAGCAGGTCAATAGGAGCCCATAATAATAATTTCCAAAACTGTTAAGTAAAAAAAGCAAGAAGCAAGACAGTGTGTATGACAATTATCCCATTCATTTTCAAAAGATAAATACATAAGATGCCTATAGAATATTTCTGGAGGGACAGACAAGGAACCAGTACAGTGGTTGCTTCTGGAGAGGGAGCTGGGAGTCTGGGATAAGAGGAAGGCTAGCTTTTCACTGCCTGCTTTTTACTGTTTGAATTCTTTATGATGTATATTTATTAAATCTTTTTCTTAATATTATAAAAACAAATAAAGCATAGATTACATGTTTTCAATTGTTAACAAGGAGAGAGACCTTGAAGCAGGGGAATACCTTCATGTCACCAATGAGGAAGCCGAGGTCCAGAAAATGGCCTGAGGGTGGCCGGAGGCTGACCTGGGGCCCTTCAGTCAGTTCTTTCTGCTCTTCCTCAGCGTTTCCTTATCCATGCTCACGTGCTGGTTGCCCAAGCTTACCTGAAATCTACTCCCCAGTTCAGTGAGGCATCACTGTTCTTTATCTCATTTCTATTACGTGCTTAAAACAAGGAACCCGTGATCTGGACTTTTTTGTAAATCAAATTCTATTCCCAACGTGCTATAAGAATTATGCTTAAATCACTGCCTTCAGGAAAAGCAAAGAAATGATCCCTAACTTATTAGTTTTCTTTAACTCTGCTTTCCTTTTATGAGGTTGCTTTTAACAGAGCACGCTTATGGCTCATTGGTGCCCACGACATTCTGTTCATTTTCCTTGTGTTCTTATGTTCTGGCCACATCAGTGTGATCTGCTTTGAAACATGAGCTCCCAAAAGGTCAGCACTTATTCTTTTCTGCTGTTGATGCTCAACCAATGAACTGTGCCTCATACAGGCATTTCAGAAGACTTCCGATGTGACGGTCTCTTCAGCTAACGCACTTGACCCAAAGGCCCCAGGTGCATTTGTTACAGGTGCAATTTATGAAATTATCATAACAAAATAGAGTACATTCTTCTAATCCAGACAGGAAGCTTTCTTCGAAATCCTGTTCCCCGTGCCTGATATTTCTTGACTTAACTAATGCAATAGCTGACATGTTACATAAGTCAGGGAGATTCTAAAGGCTTGGTCTCTTTCAAGAAACCCACAAAATCAGCACAGTCATTTGGTGGTCTAGGCATCTGCATTAACAAAGCCCAGACTGATGCTCTATTTCTTATGCATAATGTATTCATCCAAGTTTAATTGTCCTCGTTTTGCTAAATTCTAGCCTCTGCTGTTTATAAATTCCCAGAATGCTTATTTTATTAGGGCTTATTTTGGGGTTAAGGGAAAAAAAACAAGGAACTCTAACATGGTATTTTTTAAATGATATTTTAAAGAAGAAAAGAGCTTAAAACCACAGTTTGAATCTCCATAAATCTCAGCTTATCTTATTCTAGTATATACCCTTTTCTGGAGATATTCTTATGCTACAGCATTCCTTTTTTTTTTTAATATTAAAAAATTTTTACCTGCCCATCCATTAATTACTTGAAAATATTTCCTTCTGGCCTCCAACTGCTCAGGGACCTCCCTTAGCAATTTCCTTACCTATAATTATGCTGATGGGCTGTGTAACAGGTTGCATCATTATCTGAGTGGAATTAATGTTGGTGTGAATATTGTGTCAACTCTGAGGGTTCCCCAAGTGCTGGGATCCAAGAAGATGGCCCCAGGGGAGCTTCTCCCTTGAGGCATGCCAGGCCAGGCTGGATGCCCTCAAGCGGTGAGGGGCACAATGACCAGGTGCTCCATCTCTCAGGGCCCAGTGCCAAAAAGGCCACCAGCCACCCCGAAATCACACTGGCCTCCAAAGTCCTTCCCAGTGTTTCCAAATAGACCAATTGACTCGAGTATAGAGAAGCAGCTGGAAACCTAGCACAACTGGGCTGGCTTCACACTCGAATTTCAAAGCACAGGGCAATTACCTTAGAATAGGGCTCTTCCCTTTTCCGAAACACCAAACTAATATCCTAAATTTAGAGAATACCTTTCTTCATCTTTCAGGCAGCGTAGCTTGTTTCTGAGATACTCTTATACCAGTCATTTCAAGTGTCAAGAAACTAGAATCATTATTCCCACCTCACAGATAAGCAAAATGAAACAGAGTAATGAAGACATTGAGACGCTGCAATGAATATTCTTGGACATATCTTTACACATAAATATTTCTGAATGATAACATTTCTAGAAGTGGAATGATTGAGTTAATGGCATGTGGATTTTTCATTTCGGTAAAGATTATCAAAACACCCACTATGAAAGTCATTCCAATTTATGCCCCCATTATGCATGAAGGTCTGGTTCTCTCTACTCTCAACGATAATTTTTTTTATATTTACCATTCTGATAGTTTTAAAAAATAGCTTATTGTGGGTTGAATGTCTTTTTATATATTTAAGAGTCATTCGTATTTCTTTTTTCCGTCAATAATCTGTTTTTTTCTTTCTCCACTTTTCCATTAAGCTGTTGATCATTTTTTTTTTTAAATCGGTACCTGAGCTAACATCAGTTGCCAATCCTCTTTTTTTTTTTTCTCTTCTTCTCCACAAAGTCCCACAGTAACAGCTGCATATTCTAGCTGTAGGTCCTTCTGGTTGTGCTACGTGGATGCTGCCTCAGCATGGCTTGATGAGCAGTGACGTGCCCATGCCCAGGATCCGAACCAACAAAACCCTGGGCTGCCAAAGCAGAGCATGCGAACTTAACTACTCCACCATGGGGCCGGCCCCAGCTGTTGATCTTTTATTAATTTATTAGGGCTCTTTATAAACTAAGGATATCAGTCCTTTGGTTTTTGTACATGATTCTCAGTTTATTTTTTGTTTTTTGACCTTGTTCATGACAGTCCATGAAGCTGTCAGGGACCATAGTATGCTCCACAAGGCCCGGGTATTTTTAGTTTTTTTCACATTTAATATATCAATCTTTTTATCTATGATTTCCAGAGTTTGTGTTATACCTAGGAAGACTGTGCTACCCCAAGACTTTTTAGACTTATCTGCTTTCTTCAACTACTTTTTTTTTGGGTGAGGAAGATTGGCCCTGTGCTAACATCTGTTGCCAATCTTCCTTCTTTTGCTTGAGGAAGATTGTGCCCGAGCTAACATCTGTGCTAGTCTTCCTCCATTTTGCATGTGGGATGCCACCACAGCATGGCTTGATGACAGTGTGTAGGTCTTCCCCTGGGTTCCAAACCGTGAACCCCAGGCCGCTGGAATGAAGCATAGGAACTTACCCACTACACCACCAGGCCAGCCCCACTTCTACTACTTTTAATATTTAAATTTTTGATCCATCTGGCATTTATGTTGGCATAAGAAGTGAGAAATGGATCCAATTTTTCTTTTTCCAGATGGCTACCCAGTTGTCCACTATTTATTGAACATCTATAATTTCTTACTGACACAAAATGCCACCTTTATCTAACGACAAAGTTTCTGTAGATATTGTGTCTAGTTCTGGATTCTATTCTGTAGTATAGATCTTTCTGTCTATTCAAGTGTCAGTACTATACTACTTAAATATATATAACATCATTTAAAATATAAAATATTTGGCAGGGCTAATTTATCTTAATTATTCTCACTTATCCTTACTATGAATGCAGCCTTTGCTTCCATTATAGTTTCTATCTGGTTGTTTTTCTCTAAAGCTATTTTTGTATATCCACTTCATGCCAAGCCACTTTACTGTATTCTCTTGTTGTTTACAATAAATACCATATCATTTTTAGTATGTAAGCATATCACATGCACATGATGATAATTCCTCCTCTTGGTTTTCACACATATACTTTCTTTCTTTCTCTTGTCCAAGGGCATCAGCTCGAACCTACAGAACCATGTTCAATAAAGGTAATGGTAGTAGACATCCTTATTTTGTCAGCAGCGTGACCCCTAACAACCCATGTATTCTGTACCCTGCAAACCCTTAGAAGAGGAGAAAAAGGGAGAAAATCAAATTGTCAATTTCTACGCTGGGATCTGGTTGAAACAGAAGCAGGGAAATTATGAAGAAGGAAAAGCTTTTCTCCAGGATGCTCCAGCTGCACTCCCCCTGCTAGGGCCCTCTGGGTTTCCGCTTGTCTTCCCCTCCCTTTTGCTTGCCACACTTTATAGGGCCAGTGTGTGTTTTGTGGATGACAAATACAAAATAAGGGATTAAGATCCCATTCTAAGAACTTTTGTGTCTGATTCCCTACCTTATACCTACAAAATCTCCTGCACTAAAATTTTTAAATAAAATTTTTAAATAACCAAAACCTGTGAAGCTACAACCTGCCTCTTGGAACTACTGGGTGGTTAGGGTTCTATCAAGGGACAGGCAGCAGCTAAGCTGCATGAGCAGCACCTTCGCAGGGTCTAGTAGAGGCACGTGTGCCACAGCAGAGGGGTCTAATCTACAGGGTACAGGGTGTCAGCCGGTCTCACCCAAATATCACCCAGTCCAGGAAAGCCTGAGTCATATCCTACCCCCTTTCTAAAGCTTTCCCACACCACTGTATCCCACACTTGCGGAGAGACTGCTAGTTACCTAACTCAAGGTCCATTCTCTCATTCTTCCTTAGCCTTAAACCTCCTGAATTTTGGTGGCACGTAACTGCCTAGAATAAAGACTATATTTCCTAATATTTCTTAAAAGGAAGAAAGTAGGCCCTTCTTCTCCCCTTTCTCCTGTAATGAATATGTGATAGCTAGAGCTCTGGCAGCCATCTTGGACCATACAAATGAAGGCAACACTCAAGGGACGATGGAGCAGAAACCTGGGTGGAGCCTGGGTCCCTAACAGCTTCCTGGAATACCATATGAGCCCAATCAAGACTTAGTACCCTTGAGAAAATAAAACCTTAAGTCTTTAAGCCACTATTAATTTAGGGTTTCTGTCACACGCAGATACATTTAATCCCAACTGGTCCATACTCAGCGGGACCCTTAGTGATCACCATATAAGGGGGTCTCAGGGTTCTTTCTGATGCTTGCTCATAAGTAAGCTTTGCTTTCGCCGCAACTTTGCTCCCGGACGGCAGGGACCTGTCAATCCTGCTTCACTGTTAGGTGCCAACTCAGAGTCAGGGGACACAGTGCACGTTCAATAAATATGTGCTGAATGAGGAACTCTGAGTGAGATGAAAGAAATGCCAGTTAGTTTTCTATGCTTCTCATAGTGTTATCAAGAGCACAGGGGAAAAGAAAATTTTTTTTTTTTTTACCCTAGGAAACCTGGCTATTGTTTTATTAACTTTAACTCCCTGACACTCCCTCCTGGCACAATGGGGATTATTTGAATAACAGCAGTTCAGTCTCTTCTACTTTCAGGAAATGCATGCTTAGTGACTAGCTAGAAGTGAAGAAAAATTACAGAATTCAAATGAGGGCATTCATGCAGATGGGCAAATCTCATCTTTTTTTTAAAAGAAACTGTTGTCGGGGCTGGCCCCGTGGTCGAGTGGTTGAGTTCGCGCACTCCGCTGCAGGCGGCCCAGTGTTTCGTTGGTTCGAATCCTGGGCGCAGACGTGGCACAGCTCATCAAACCACGCTGAGGCAGCGTCCCACATGCCACAACTAGAAGGACCCACAACGAAGAATATACAACTATGTACCGGGGGGGCTTTGGGGAGAAAAAGGAAAAAATAAAATCTTAAAACAAAACAAAACAAAACAAAACAAAAAACAAAACTGTTGTCATCCATGGTGACTCTAAGAAGTTATTTAAACAATATAGTATCTGATTCCTTCTTAGGTACAGAGAAAGTTTTCAAGAAACATTTATTGAATTTATTTACATTTATTTTTTCCTTATTGCTCTTTCCTACTTTTTCCACACCGGCAGAAATGCAGCTCTTCCCTTCAGACGAATCTTGGTTATCTAAGAGGCAGTGGTCAGTTTTAGGCTACATGGGCCCTTTTCTCCTTGTCTCGGCGGTTCAGCACCTCCCTGGTCTTTTGACACAAAGTCAAGGAGATGTGAAGATGTGAGGAAAAAGCCAGGAACAGACAGATAC
Organism: Equus quagga; assembly: GCF_021613505.1. NCBI lineage: Eukaryota > Metazoa > Chordata > Mammalia > Perissodactyla > Equidae > Equus > Equus quagga. Next base: position 101,333,923 of record NC_060271.1, read on the forward strand.
TCTAACCAGTGCCAAAGCCACGGCAGGCATCTTTCTCTGGATCTAGCCTCTCTTCACCTGTGACTGTACCTTCCTTTTCATCCGCACAGCATCTATTGACAGGACGCTACCAGCCACACAGATCCTATTTGTAAATTACAAATGGTGCTGGAGGCACACAAGTCAGTGCATACATTCCTTGGGCACATGGACTACTCCAAGTGCGTGTTATAAAAGGCACCCCCTCCTCCAGCAGACCCAGCCCCGAGTCTGGGTGCCACTTGGCAAGAGAAATGAGAGTTGAGATTCAGCCCCTACTCACAAGGGGCCCTGATACAGGAAACACAAAACGGCAGCTCAGCCTGCTCCTGTAGCTCGCATGCCACTTGTGGGTTGTGAAATCAATTTAGCAGGTCCAATCAACATTTTTAAAATGAAATAATAGGTTATTAAAACGGATCAGTCCTCATGTAGCAAGGGTAAGTATTGTTCCATTACTCCTCATGTGTGCACCCTGCGTCACACAGCAGAACTATTCCCACTGTTGGTCTAGCTCAGATCTTTGCAAACCCAGCCTGGAGCTTGCCCACGGTGCTCTTCAGAGCACCCAGGCAGCCTTATCCTCCCTGGTGCAGTCTCTGAACCACCCCTGCCTATTCCCATCTCCTTGTGATTTCTTCACCAGAAGCCAAGGCTTCTCAGTTCACCAAGGAGACCCAGATTCAACAGGCAAATTTCCTGAAAAAGGGAACCCACTGACTTATGGTCACACTGTTGTCTAAATGGCTGATTGCAGATGTTCCTGAGAGCAAGTTTCAATGAGGTGGGGAAAGACCATCGCACAACTGATTGGGGGTGGGGGAGGGAATGAAGATATCTTCACTTACTTCACAATTTTGTCCAGCTCTGGCATAGCTTCTCACTCCCTCCCCACCCAGACCCCCAGTACCAAGCCAGTTGTACTCTGAAGTTGTTTACAGTGTTCAATGGCAAGAGAGATTAAAACTTCTGACTAATAAGGCTTTGGCTTGACTTGTGGATACAGCTTCCCACATTATTTCTGTCCCCCTAACACCACAAATGATTGAGAACTGGCTGCAAATTTAGCCGCCCATCAATGGAAACCATATGTCTAGCCAAGGGATGGGAAAACAGGAGCATCCACTACTAAAGGCAGAGGTTGGATCCCAGTTGAGAGTGGCTGAGAGGGGAGGGGGCGCTCAAGACTGTGGACTCTGTTTTTTTCGACTATTTTTTTGGCATCAGCATCTAGATCTAGCTCTAATGACTTACTCAAGGTAAGAAGATGCCTTCTAAAATGGCCATAAATATTGCTCCCAAGAAACATTTCCCCAGCTCCCATGAAACATTAAGGCTTGATGACATCCCATCTCTCATTCTTTCCAACTAGAGTCGAAGGTACTTGAGAGCAAAGACCTTAAGCATCTTCTTCCTGCTCTCCTAAGCCCACAGCTGGGTTGAGAACAAAGACTTCCCAGCACCTTGTTCCTCAGCTATTTCTTTTCCTTGTCTCACTTCCCCTCTATTTCTAAGAAAGTCAGGACTTGAAGAGACTGAGCCTCAAAATAGCTTTGCCTCTTTGATGATTCCAAAGAAAGATGTCTCACCTTTCCTAATGCTACTTGGCTGACTGCTTGGGGAACGAAAAAAAAGCTACAGTCCATAGGGGTGCTAAGGAGAATCAATTAAAATTCAGCTGGCCTGCCCTGGCACTGAATTACCTTGTAGGACTTGCTCAGCCCTTATGAAAATCAAAGAGGAATGCAGAGAGAAAGAGATTCTGCAGCGATAAGAATATCAACTTACTTCCCTGACTGAATCTTCCAGCCAAGCCCTTGCCAGTCAGATCCCTTCACTCAGGAAGTAAAATCACGCTGGATTTGTCAAGAAGATAAAATGCCCTCCATTGCTGAGGCCATTATAAACTATCCTCCATTAAAAAAAAAAGGGTAACAAGGTGAGGTGATGGATACGTTAATTAACTTAATTGTGGTAATCAATTCACAATATGGATGTACATCAAATCATCACGTTGTACACTTTAAATGTATACATTTTTGTCAATTATACCTCAATAAAGCTGGAGAGATAAATTAAAAAACTATCTTCCATTAAAAAATAAACAAATAAAAGATGTAAAATATTCCTTGTTTAAAGGTCACAGAGATGACAACTTGACAACTATGCACACATGACCTTCAGTGACCAGGATTTATCGCGTGCCCACTGCATGCTGGAGCACCTCAACGCAGCATGGCAGAAAGCCACAATCTAAAAGTCATCTGGGAGCCAGATTACCCCCTTACCACCACACATGTCATTTCGAAAGTTCCGACCTCACACTCTTAGATAGGCAACTCATACAAAATCAGTGCTCATCGAATCTTCTTTTGTGAAAAAAAAAAAGAAATAGGAAATCAAGTTAACAAGTCCAAACTTATCAAACTGTACACTTTAAATACATGTCATTTATTGTATGTCAATGATGCCTCAATCCATCTGTTTTTAAAAAGTTCAATTAGTAATTTATAATTGTTTGAACAACAACACATATTTTAATAAGTCAAACACCCCCATTTCATAATTAAAACAAAAATCAAGTTTACTCCCCATAAGGAGCATTGGTGAAGAATCCGAATGGGGAGGCAAGCCCGTATACACTGCTGGGCAGTGTAGCCGGGGAGGAGAAACAATGCAAAGGTTACTAATAACCTAAGACAGGATGGAGTAAGTGCCAAGTGATGACTCAGACAATTCATGTCATAGGAGGAGTGACTGCTGACTGTATTCACTGAGGGGAAACCAAGCCATCTTGCTGCTTTAAACGCAGGGTAAGAATCCTCTCACAGTCTTTGGTGCTTGGTCTCCCACAGGCATGACCCATTTGTGTCCACTCGTGTGGGCATGGCAGTTGTGTCACCAAGAAGGAACCCTAGCTTCCAGTATCCCTGGTGTCATCCACAGGCCAACAAAGGGATAACCAACAGAACCAGATCGTTGTTGTAACAGAACCACACAGATGGAACTGCTCAAGGAGTCAAACGGAGCATGAATCACAGGTCTAAACACTAAAACCAAAACAGACCTGACTGGCCTCTTTGTAAGGTGCATAAATTCCTACCTGGGCACTCTGAAAATTTCATGACTTGGTTTATAGATAAATATAATAGGACCAGTTTACAAACGGCAATTTAAAAACCACCCGAGTAAAAAGTTCAGGACAACTACATTGCCCTAGATATTCAATCACAGTCATTTCCTATCGTGAGACAAATGAAGAATGGCTATAGAAAGTACAGGAAGAAAACACTATGTCTTGAAACGACATTTACAGATTGTAATGCCTAGCTTACTAGAGTTGGAAAATCTCTGACCTCTAACACAGTGCCTGGAACACAGTAGGCAGTAAATAAATGTCTGCTGAATGAAGAACAATATGCTGTGTAAGAACTTCAGAGTGTCTAAGACAACGCTCCAATTGTCTTAGGTGTATCATTCTGGTTTTCGTTATAAGCACCTTGAGACAACTATTTCTTCTTATTTATTTTCACAAGTTGAAATGTATAAGGCTGTTGGAAAGTCTCTATAATTTGTACATTTGTTAAAAGGTTTTCCTACTCTGCCGAAAGCCATTCAACAGCAAGATACCTTGTTAGGTGTGTCTGTATATATCTGCGAGTGTGTGAGCTCTGGTCATTAGACAGAAGTGGGCTGTGCTTTATCAGCCTGTCTTTATCTTACTTTTCCCGGTTGGCTCTCCACGTCCTGAGCATGTAAACAGCCCAATTTTAATGTTTAACCCTGGGCACCATAAAACTGTCAGTCGAAGGAACAGGTTTGAGCCTAAAGGGCCGGGGCGAGCATCCCCACCATATATTAGCTCTATTTGGGATATCAAGAGTATGATTCTTGGGGCCGGGCCGGTGGTGCAGCTGTTAAGTGCACACATTCCCGCTCTAGCGGCCCGGGGTTCGCCAGTTGGGATCCTGGGTGTGGACATGGCACCATTTGGCACTCCATGCTGTGGTAGGCGTCCCACATATAAAGTGGAGGAAGATGGGCACAGAGGTTAGCTCAGGGCCAGTCTTCCTCAGCAAAAAGAGGAGGATTGGCAGCAGGTGTTAGCTCAGGGCTAATCTTCCTCAAAAAAAAAAAAAAAGAGTATGATTCTCTTTTTGCATTCCCCCTCCTGGTAGGGGAAGAGAGGGGCATACGGAGCCCATTCTATCAGCCTGAACGTACCAGAATCTTTTAACTTGGAAAGAACAAATCTTGCTGCTTGGCCTCCTAAGATTGCTAGCACTCACCATCCAAACTCAACAAACTTGGCAACCTCTAGAGGTTTATCATCCCAATACCAAACCACCCCCTGAGGATTTTTTCTAGTGACTTTTATTGTTTCTAGAACAGCCAGCGTTGAGTCTGTGAATGCTAGCTTCAAACCTGTACCTTTACCCTTCATCCCAACACACAACTGTTAATCTCTGGTTCTTTCTCTTTGCCTCTCTCTCTCAAGAGTTATTACAACCTCTTTCAAAATCCTCTGTGAACACAGAGAGATGCTAAATCTCTTCCCAGATCTGACGGCATGGAATGAAAGTGCAAGAAACAGGCAGAGCCTAGATGGGGAAAATAGATTTCTCACGCCTTTTGCTCCAGAAGGACTTCAGCTTCACGTCGCACAGTCCTCTGGTCAGACCTGGAAGAGCAGCGCTGAGCCAGCCCTCTCTGTCCTAGCTGGCAGGAACCCAGATGAAGGAAGGTCAGAGTGCCTTCAGAAATCAATCAACAAACCCACAGCAGGGCCCCACATATAGCCGCAGGCTCTAGGCTCTCTGCTCTCAGCGGTCACCAGCTCCCTGCACCCCTGCTTCATGTAAGTGTTCCACATGCGCCGCAATCCGTCCCATTTTCAACCTATCACTCAAGTTCCACTGTTCCCAAGAGGACTCCCGCAACTGTTACAGCCGCTATACCCATGAGCTTGACCTTCTTAGATCTACAGTGCTTCCTGTCTGCATCACACACTTGGCACTTATTACAAACAGACTTAGATTGTAATATACATGCACTTCATTCTCCCAACTGGATTGCAAACTCTGAGGGCAGGATTTTCCCTAGCAAAAACCACCTTTTGCATAGTAGACATGCTGTAAAAATGTATGAATTAATGTGGAATAAAGATGAAGTAGGAGCCTTTGCCTACCCCAGTGTAGTGGGAGGAAAAAAATCTCAATCCCAGTGGAAATGCATAATTAGGCTTCCAATACTGTGTTTTTCTTTTGGACCTAATACATGTGCCTGTCGTTCAGTGTTTACAGCAAGGGATTGTCTGTGGAAGTCCACGTCAGATTCTCTTGTAGCCACATTGTAATTTGCTGCTTGCATATTTATGAAAAATTATCCTCTCAGGATGAAATTTTCCATGACTGGCTTCAGATCCAAAATAAGGGTGTTTCTCTCTCTTTTTTTTTCTTTTGGAAAATTTGAACAATATCCAGTCAGCCATGTAGAAGTTGGGCATTAGTGAAAAAAACAATGACACGTTTTGTCTTTCAAAATCAATGTAAGCCTTTCTTTTGCGTGACCAATTGAAAAACAACTAAACTTCAAAATGAGAAACTTTCCACTCGTCTAGGCCTCATCAAGGGTGAACCTTGTTGATAATGAGATAATGGAAGGAGAACAGAACAGAACAGAAACAATTGGAATACGTATCTCTTCATTGTACTTGCAATAAGTTTCACAAATGCCTACAGAGGCAGTCCTCTTCCTGTGACTTCTGAAATTTCAAAAATTCATTGTATTTGTGAAATTTCAGAGTCCACTAAGCTTAAATTTCCGCACTTAATACTCGTTTTAACACTGAATCACCCATGTTCATTCTGTGCCCCTAATATTAGAAAGAGGTCTGGAAACGACTCATCACCTTACCAGCACATGCATCTTTTTATTTGGCAATAGCAATTGCGAAACATTGCAATCTGCAGAATGTAACAACGCTGGAGAAATAGTTAAATCCTGACCCCTCACTAATGTTATCAAAATTATACATCACACTAGTCACAAATGCCAAAATAAAATAGAAAGTCTTAACTTCGGTTTTATTTTTTTAATTGGAAAGAAAGACTTTAAGAACATTTTGCATTATATAATTTAAAAGAACTGTGTTGTATATCCTGAATGCATTTGAACATAGTAGACTATTAAAGTATAAAAAAAAAAAAAGACAGCCCAAAGTTTCAAAATGAAGTATTCACATACACATCCAACCTAGGAAAACCAAAAAGAAATAGGTGAGGAAGGCAGAAAAGCCAGCTGGGTAGAAAGTCCCTTGTAACAACAAAGAAAGAAATCTTTTCCCTTGGATCAGTGGATGAACCACTAAAATGGTTGATTATGTCCTAAAAGATGTCTCAGGCTCGTGGAAAATAAGGTTGATACTCACATTGTAGGAGTGGAGAAAAGGGCTAGAAAAGCTATTGATGTGCTCATACCAGTTCCCACTGTCTCTTCAGACCTCCCATCACATAATTCCCCTGTCAATTGTCCTCATCCCTCCCCACCTTATCTATTCCAAAACAGAATTCCCCAAAGCAGGTCTAAAGCAGCCATCAAAGACCCCAGCACCAACAAAGACACCTGTTCCTCTGAATTGCCATCTTACTAAATAGTACCCAGAGCCACACCACCGCTCAAGCCTGAACCCTGGGATTCCTCCTGGATTCCAGCCATCCTCATCCCCACATTCAACCCACTGCCAGCTCCACCTTCTCGGATCACTAGCAGCCCTGTACGTTTCCCACTTCAGGCCACCAGCATCTCTATCTAGCTAACTAACTACAACAGTTGCCTAATTTTTTAATCAATCTCCAGTCCATTCTCCACAGTGATAAAAGTCAAATCTGATCAGGCTATTTCTCGGCTTAAAAATCTTTTACTGGCTCCCCTGTTACCCTCAGAATAGAGCCCAAACTCACAAACTGTTATGCTCCTAAAGTGACTCCTCCTGATTCCAGGATTAAATCTTAAGGAAGGAAGGGAGACAGGGAGGCAGGGAAGGTAGACTGGAGAGAGGAAAGGAGGAAGACACCAGCTGACAAAAAAATCTGACTCTTCCCCAAGCCTCCAACTCACTCCCACCCGCCACCGCACTTCACAAGGCGGTCACATTAAACTATTTTCAGCTTCTCCTTTCAGGTCTTGCTGAAATGTCATCTTCTCCCAAAAGCCTCCCCCAACCCCGCATGTCTGGGCCGGGGCCCCTTTTAAGTGCTCCCATGACATACAGCACAGTGCTTTTCATCCTATGTAATAATTGCCCATCTGCTTATCCGTCTTCCAATTTGGGCACAGCCCTCTGATGTCAGGGTCCATATCCATCATGTTCCTAGTTACATCCCCGGGGCCTAACTTGATGCCTGGCACATGGCAAGGGCTCCCTAAAGATTTGTTGAGTGAATGCATGAATGATCTAGAAATTAGGAAGACAAAAGGAAAGAATGGAGGTGCTTGATATCTCCCTCCTTCGCCAACCAGTGGTGACTGACCACAGAAGGATGGGCACATGCTGCCTTGACTCCTATCTTCTTGGAACGTAGACTGTGCTTTTCACTACCCTCTTCATTATAACAGCCCTTCCTCACAATGGAACAATGCGTGCACCTGGTAGAGAACGCAAATGGCAATGGTATTCACATCCACAAGCACCACTTCCTGGCTTTCCTTTAGCATGTGGGTCAGAATTTATTTCAAGCAGAACCTTCCTTCTCTCTATCCATGCTCCACTCCTGACCTTAGTTTTCCTTTACTCTAAAAACATAGTCCGGGGCCAGCCCGGTGGCGCAGCAGTTAAGTTCACACATTCAGCTTTGGCGGCCCGGGGTTCGCCAGTTCGGATCCTGGGTGAGGACATGGCACCAATGGCAAGCCATATTGTGGCAGGCATCCCACATATAAAGTAGAAGAAGATGGGCATGGATGTTAGCTCAGGGCCAGTCTTCCTCAGCACAAAGAGGAAGATTGGCAGCAGATGTTAGCTCAGGGCTAATCTTCCTCAAAACAAAACAAAACAAAACATAATCCTCATTGATGTCATTCTGAACTGAGTGTGTTAGGTGAGGAAAAGGCTCTGTATCCATTAAGAAATTATTAAAATGTTTTAAATGGTTTTATTGCACTTGTTTTGGTTTTTTAAAAATCTCTTTCATAAAGCAACACTTCAATCACTGTAACTTGCCTTGTAAAATAAACAATTATGGAAAAGCAGACTGGGCGGCCAGCCCTGTGGCCAAGTGGTTAAAGTTCCAGGCACTCCCCTTCAGCAACCTGGGTTCGTGGGTTCGGATCCTGGGTGTAGACCTACTGCACTCATCGGCCATGCTGTGGAGGTGACCCACATACAAAGTAGAGGAAGACTGGCACAGCTGGTAGCTCAGGGCTAATCTTCCTCAAGCAGAAAAAGAGGAGAATTGACAATGGATGCTAGCTCAGGGCGAATCTTCCTCATAAGGAAAAAAAAAAAAGGAAAAGACAAGCAGGCTGTTGGGAGAACCTGCACAGGTGAACTATGAAACATCAAGAGGGCTGAACGTCTAGCGAAGCAGCAACAGGGGGTCCACCCTGAGGGTGGGGATGATTCTGGTAATGATCCTCTCATGAAGCCATCTCGGGGCTCCCTGAACTTCCCATGGCCTAGAAGATCTCTCCCCTCGGGTAGTAAATAACTTCTCAACAGAAAAAAAAATCAACAACTGGTGTCCATTAACCACCATGAGCGTAGAGCCAAAGCAGAAAATCAATGTGGACAGCCCGAAGTTTCTCATGTCAGAGCCTGGAGTGGAGGCAGCGACTCCGAGGGAAAGGAGCAAAGTGCTGAGATATTTTCATTTCCACGACCAGAGTTTGCCTCCTCCCCAGCCCTACCCTGCCAGCTGGAAGCTTCCTGGCAGATGGTGGCCTCCCACCTGGGCCCTCTGTGAACTGAAGGCCAGCTCCCGAAAGAGTCCTGGGACTTCTGAGTGGTGCCAGCTAACAAGCAGAGTCCTGAACACTTCTTGCACGACCTTTGGCCCAGCCCCTCCCCACCCACCCCTCCTCCCAACCTAAGATGATGAAAGATAACCACGCCAGGTGGACCAGCATGCTGAAAAGGAGCAAGGCTGCAGAGAAATAAGGGGCCACGGAAGCAGGAAACGCACCACTGAATTTCCCCAAACCACATGGACCTTAAAACTCGTCAGACCAGTTTAAAATTAGCAATACCCAAGAGAATTTATTAACGCAACTTTTATGATTCATTTAGATTCACTCCAATTCTGAAGTGATAAACGACAGCAAGAGCACTGTATTTATTTTCCCAAAGTCGGGAACAAGTACCCTCACTGCTCCTCAGTAAAAGATGGGATGAAAGCAAAGACTTAAAAACAGCATCACGTAGGAAAAGGAGAGCTGAGAAGAGTTGAAGGCTTGGGTTAAGATGATAAGGAGTTTGCTGGCTCTTCCTGGTATGAGGAAACATTTTCTGGAAAGGAGGCTGTTTAACGTACGTCTACAAAGTGCTTTCTCATGCTGGTCCCATTTTGTGTCGCAACAGACAACATTCTGGATTGTTCTGTTTGTAGTTTATGATGAAGTCCAGTCCCCAGGATTCATCTGTTTTCCCCCTGGTCAGCCAGCCTCAGAAACTCCCACCTCACCCCTTCCTTTCTTTGTCCAACATCCAACCAGCATCGAATTGGAAGCAGGTATATGGATGACGTGAGGAATTCTCTGCCTTGCCGGGCAAATGCAAATTAAGATATTGGATCTATAACAGGCATAATGCAAACACAAAAATCTCGCTACCCAAAATAATCACGCCTCTCATCCGTTTCCCAGACAAACAGTACAACCGCCGGCTCCGTGTGCCTCAGCTTCATCCGGATGAGGCCCAGAAGGCTCAGAACCCCCTCAAGGGCACTAGGAGCTGAGATTCTAAAGACTGACTTACAGCCTCTGGTCTCTCCACTCCCTGGGGCAGTTCCCTCCACCGCTCCCACTGCCCCCTTCAGGAAGCAATCTCTCTTTTCCATTTGACTTTCCATAAAGAAGCTGGAGTTTTATTTTTCCTTGGCTTCCAGTCTGTGTGTTGGACAGTGCCATAAAATTCCTTAGTAATTTATGGCCTGTTTTTCCTTTAAAGTGGAAAAGCACTAATCCCTCACAGAGTCGGGAGACGGTCCCTTCAAATGTGAGGTAATCTAGAAATACGTCCCTTCAGCACGGATGAGCCAGGTCCTGAGCCACTGTTGAAAGTTTCCATGAAGACCCTGGCCCTTGACACAGAGCATGGTGTCAGTAATAGCCTAGTCACAAGTGAGTACATGGTTGGAAAGATTCCTCTTAATCAAAAAACTCGTCTCCACCTGCCACTGACATCTGAAAATTCCAGAGGTAGAGATGCCGCCCTCTGGGTGAAGGACTGCCTCCTCTACGGCACACTCTTCTCAAATGCCAGCTTGTGTAAGTCATTATGTGCGTAGGCCTCAGTGTAAATGAGTTTATCAGCCAAGAGGAAGCCAGGAACCCTGACAGGGCACAGGCTAGGCGGGGCTCTCAAGGGCATGAAAACCTGAAATCAATCTTTGCCTCCTTTGCATTTTTGCTGCAAGTCAGCCCCAAGGATCACACTCAGATCTTTGCAAGTAGCTTTTTCGCAATCTTTTCTAGTAAATGCAAGGGAATAAAATATTAAAATATGCCCTCACAATAGAGTTGATTGGTAGCAAACAACCTGGGTCCTGAAAAGGAACAAATGATTTCTGAAGAGAAGGAGGAAGAGTTAAATTGCACTTGGATAAGATTCAGCCTGAGCCGATTCCGGAAGGAGGAGGAAGGCCGGGCCTCCGGCCTCAGCCCGTGCGATTCCCTACGAACCGCCCAGGAACCAGAACACTGGCTTTGCCACTGCATTAGACACGTCATTGGCTAAAGACAGAGAAGGACGAACTACCAGAACATCATTTAGAAAATCCTGCTAAGGAGGGCGCTATTTGCACTGCTATTTTCATAGAACATCCGTCCAGCCTCAGCTTTTCTCCCTTCTTTAGTCAGACGCCTATAAACAACACTCAGGATCCTACTGCTAAAAAGAAAGTTTTAGCCTTTATGATGAAAATATTAACAAAAACTAAAAATGATCCCTTCCTGCTCACCACATTAGTCTCCCTCAGCCTATAGCCCCAAATACGTAGCATTTGCTTCAAATAGCAGGGGTCAGATTTTCAGATAGTGCTTCTCAAATGAGATCCAGAGATGGAAATACCGTCCCCAAAACAGTGTTGCATGAGCAAATGAGTCTGGGAACACTGTTCACTCAATCGCCATCCTGGTGACTGATGGAAATTAGCATCACATGTTAGCAGATATTAAAGGCTCTGCAAAGGCCTGCAATAAATGCTTAGCTTTATTTAATCCACCATTTTCCAAATCTACTTGATTACAGCATTCCTTTTTTGAGTGCGTATGACCTACTAATTCCTTTTCTTCTGTGAAACACATTTTGGGAAGCCTTGCTCCAAGGGAATAATTACAACTTGAAAGAAGGATCTTTCCATTACAGTAGGCTGAATTACAAAGGAAACGTATCCTGACACTCTAGAGAATTCTGGAAGTGGGGGGAACAAAAAGGGGAATCTTTTTTTAAAAAAAAGGTCAACCCTCAACACGGTTTTTACTATCCCCTTGACATGTAAAGACCAACCCATGAGGAACAGGCAAATGGTGATCTCAACCAGACTAGCCTCCATTTTTGTCAGCTCTAACGGTGGTCTGATCAACTGCCCCAAGCTCAGTCAATAGCCGAAGAGCATTTTGAAAACATAAATAAATCAGCCTCCCTTATTAAAAGGTCTAGACACATGGTATTGACATTAACCTATGACCAATAAACTGGATGGTGGATGCTGACGGATGACGGAAGCCTGGTCGGGACGTGACTGATGGTTGGACCCAGTGTGGGAGGGCCATACAAGCAGCTTACTAGGAATCAGGATACCTGTTTTCTCATATTTTCTCTGTCTCTACTGGATTTTTTACTTTGATCAAATCACTTCAGTTCTGGGCTCTTATATTTTGCCATCTATACATGAAGATTTAATGAATATCTTTTATTAGATAGCAGCTTCTACACTCTTTCAATGAGAAGGAAAATGTTCCATGGACCTTTCCCCTACTTGATCATCCCTAAGAGAAAAAGAGAGAGAGAGAGAGAGAGAAAAGGAAGAGGAGGGAAAGAAGAAGGTAGGAAGGAATTCTGATTCATTTGAATGCCTTTAGAATAGAGCTTAAATGTATAAATATCTAATGGTATTAAAAGTATAATGGTATTGATATCAATGTCTTCTGGACTATGCTCTCGGCCTCCTGGACTCAGTGTGTTTGGGAGAACCACACACCTGTGCATGTGCAGTAAAAAGCCCTGTCCTAAAACCCAAGAGACCCCAGGGCTCGTTCATCTGCCTCAATTCATCATATTAACTTCCCTGGGTCTTGTTATCCTCAAATGTCAGATCAGGAGAGAGCACGTGTATTTACTACCATACAAGTTTAATGGGAGAATCAAAAGAAAAAGTACAGATTGTTGAATAAATGTATTAACATCGTGCCGTCCCATGAGGGGTGAGGTGAAAACACATTATTTTCCAAAGACCCCACATTCTTGATCAGAAGGTGCAAAACTGTCCTGCGTCGGCTGAAGGGTCGGCTGAAGGGTAGCTAGTGCTGGGGTAACCCACCAGGCTTCACAGGGCGTGCCCGGAGCTCTCTAACTTTGAGTTTCCAACAGTGCAGCCCAAGAACACTGCTGCCCCATTATCTGATACTGACCACCACTGGCAGGGGTTTCGGGAGATGGGGGCACTTGGAACAGGAGGCATTTCAGTTCATCAGGTCACTTCTGCATCCCACATTGTTACAGACTTGCTCACTAAGGAGTAGCTGGGCAGGTTTTTTAGAACCAGTCGATCATACCCATTCTTCAAAAGCCACCTCCTGCACAAAGCCTTTACCCCCTTGGCGTAAACAATCTTACATTTGCCTTTACAGAATTGTTTGAGTGAGCAAATCGTAAGCTTCTTGAGTGCAGCGTACCCTCTCGTCTTTACTTTTTTCTCTCCATCTTACTGGTACTCAATAAAGTCTATTGAATTAGAAATTGTGTTCTAGGCCAACGTTTCTTAAATTATTATTTTTTTACTGGGACCCACAGTTAGAATTAAGATCACCATATAAACAATATTCCCATAAATAAAACTGAAGCAGAAGTTTCATAAACCAATATTTACCCTTACTGCATTCAATGCATTCTGATCATTTCTAAACTGTTCTATTCGATTGCCATATTTAAAATTGCTGTTTGAGATCCGCTTAATTGATGTCATGACCTCCACCGATGGGTACTGACCCACAGTTTGAAAATCTAGTCAAGATGTGCTCTTATTCTCTTTTTCTCATGTTTTTCTCCCTCAAAAAGAAAAACAGATCTACAAAAAGCAGATAAAAACTCTAAAAGTTCTGGGGCCGACTCGGTGGCGCAGCGGTTATGTTCGCAGGTTCCACTTTGGCAGCCCGGGGTTCGCCGGTTCGGATCCCGGGTGTGGACACGGCACCACTTGGCAAGCCATGCTGTGGTAGGCGTCCCACATATAAAGCAGAGGAAGATGGGCATGGATATTAGCTCAGGGTCAGTCTTCCTCAGCAAAAAGAGGAGGATTGGCGGCAGAGGTTAGCTCAGGGCTAATCTTCCTCAAAAAAAAAAAAAACTCTAAAAGTTCTTAACCGATCTAAATTTGGAAAGGGTCGAATGATGCTCACTTGCCTAAAATCCAAATCCCATTAGAGAAGGCACCGTGGCAGCCTGACGGTGTGTGGGCATCCGCAGGTCCACCTCTGTGGCCACAGGAGACAAGCTACCATTTGGATCTTACATGATATTAGTGTAATATACATATATGATTGATAACTATAAATGGAATTGATTACACACATTATCTTCATTATATACATTTTGGCTGTTACAGATACTCCCTGCCAGGTTGCTTTCCAAAAAAGGCTTCACTAATTTATTCTTCCACCGGTAAGTTAGGACAAGACCCAGTTTCCTCTCACTCTGAAATTGATGTGGTCAGTCTCCTCAAGTGGGCATTTCTCCTTTTGACAGTCCTGGGGGCAGGCTCCTCTGGAGCCCCCACTGTACCCAGCACAGCCCCAGGCAGGCAGCGGGGCCCCAGTGGGCTGGCGGGCAGGCAAGAACTCACGAGCACAGCTCTAACAAGGGCATGCTCACGTGAACTGTGTGCAGCTCCGTCTGGGCTCCAGATCTTCTCTCTCAGGGAAGGGCTTTAAAACACAGTCAGGACGGGCCTCACTTATTCTGCAGGCGCCCAAGTCTTCCTTAGTCTGAAAAACTGCCGCACATCCCACCCACAAGGGGACAACCACATGACTCCATTTTCCTGCTTGTTTCTCAATCACTGTCTTATCTGTCTTCCTCCCTCTTTCCCCTTAAAATAGTTGGCTTTACGGTTGTCTGTGCACAGTCATATGATAAGCAGTGATAAAGAAAAATTTTTAAAGAGCCAAGAAGGGAATCAGGAAGCAAAGAGAAAGAGACACGTTCTCTTGTGCATGGGGCTGGGCTCCTGAGACCCCAGTTTCCTAGAAACAAAGGCCCCAGATCAATTTTAAATTTTCAGCCCCGACAACATGAAAGAATGAGGCAGACTGGGTAAGAAACCCAGTGCTCTCAGTGTTATCAGGGACCTGGCGAGATAAGATCCGAGTTCCACTCTAGTCTCCACCAGAAGACAACCTCCATCCCCAATTTTCCCATCTGCAAACTTTGGATGCAAATGCCATCCCCCTCCCCGATTCCCAAAGTTGGTTTATCGTTATTACCTACCTGGGTGGAACATGTTACATTTTTCAGGGCTTTATTAAATGTCCTGCAACCAATGAGGTAGGCAGAGCCAATAGGACTACTCCCATTTCACAGTGGAGGAAACTGAAGTTCAGAGAGGTTACATTTCTTCCCCAAGGTCACACAGCTCATTAGTGGTGAAGCTGAGTTGATAAAGAATAAACAAGCAAACTGTGAATGCAGCACTTTGTGAATATATACTGGCCTACAAAGGCTTGAAAGCAGGCAGCAAATACAAACTTGCCAAACCACAGTCATTTCCTACGTAATTCATTAAAATGAGAACTATCACCTATCCAAGGTATGCACCTCAGATAGAAAGCATGCCCCAACCCCAAGTGAGCCTCAGACACACAGAATCAAATCAAACGGACTCTGACAGTAACATAAGTCCCAAACTACATAATTGACAATTTATTTTTTATAATAGAATTCTAATAATAATAGTAACAGCTAACATTTTTTCTGTACTTATCATGTGACAAGCACTTTTCTAAGCACTTCTATGCATTATATGGTTTATTCCAAACAACACAAACAGAGATTATTGACCTTGTTTTACAGATGAAGAAATAAAGGTTCAGAGAGGTTACACAATTTGCAAAAGGTCACACAGCTGGTTCAGTGGCACAATCTGGATTAGAACTTGCCTCCCTCTAATGAAAAACCTTTGCATTCAACCTTGAGGCCACCTGCTTCAATATGCAGCGGCCGTGCTCCATCTTCCCCCCCCTTTTTTTTAAGTCAAAAAATATGTACAATAATAGGGGAAACTATGTGTGGGGATGAGGAGGTATATGGGAACTCTCTGTACTTCCTGCTCAATTTTTCTGTAAACATAAAACTGCCCTAAGAAATAAAGTTTATGAATTGAAAAAAAATAATGCCGAAGTAAAAGGAAAAGATAAAAATCCTTCCCATGTGTCAGCACCCTCTCTTGTGTTTTTCTTTTTTAAAGTACATACATACAGATTCATGTGAATGTGTGTAACTTTTTAAATATCATATTCTTCTCTGTCACGGAAGAAAGGAGAACACCCCAGAACAAACATCTAAAGAACATCTATTTTTTAGGTAAACATTGTTTTAAAGTTACAATTTATTTAACTAATCAAACATGTATTATGTGCAAGGCAATACACAGGCCAAGTGTTAGCACAAAAAGGCACAAGTTTTCACCCTCAGGGACCTTTTCTGCCTCTGTGAGAGAAGAGAGACAGAAAGCATCTGACCGGCAACGCTAGGCATCAATAACTTTCACGGAGGGCACAGGTAGTAAATGTGGCCAGGATTCCAGGGGCCCAACGAGCTGTGGCCTGGAGAGCTCTAGGAATGATGCCCAGGGAGGAGGGAGACGTGGATGCGCGGTCAGGGATTCCAGGAATGGGGACATGGGGCATGGAGCGCAGAAACAAGGCCTCGGGGAGGAGATTCCTAGCACAGAGGAAGAAGGATCCACTCACAGAAAGAGGGGGCCGGGTGCAAATCATGCAGGGCCCTGAGCGTCTGGCAGGCTGATGAGGCGAGGCTCCAGCCTGTAGGCAAGCAGGGGCCGGGGGGGACAATTGCTGGTTCTGAGCACCCCACAAGGGTACATAGTGCCATGATCCTTACACAAATCCCCGGATTCTGGAGAACCAGACTAATAAAGATACGAAAACCAATCCTAAAGCTGGCATCGCGAATTAGTACTCAGGTACCTGGAACTTAAATGAGATATTCATTTCTAACATGAAAAAAATATTTTTAAACCAGCGAGGTGTCATGGCTGGAGACTGCACACTTTCTGTGAATAGAGCCTGAGACCCACTGTGGGAAAGGCAGAAGCCGTGGGGTCCTGTGTCTCACAACAGGCCAACAGGCTGGACTGACCTTCAGACGTGAAGGGAGCAGGCTGTCTCTGTGATTCTAGGGGTTCTCGAAAGGGGCCCCTGATCAAAAACGTGTTCCCTACTTTGGGCTAATGCTGGAATTATTTTAACAAGAGGCTAAATCTTCCGTTTTAAAGGGACTTCAAATTTCCCTCCTCTGCCCCCACAGAGACAAAGAGATGACGGGCAGCTCCTTTCCTGGGCGCATTTCATTATTGGGGCTGAGGAGCATGGGGGCTCAGGGCAATCACTTTAGCAAATAAAAAGATCAGGTTCCCAGTTAAATCTGAATTTCAGGTAAACTATAAATACTTTGTTAGTTTAAGTATCTCCCATGCAATATTCAGGACATGTCTACAGTAAAAAAAGTATTTGTTGGGGCCAGCCCTGAGGCCTAGTGGTTAAGTCCTTTTTTTTTTTTTTGGAGGAAGACTAGCCCTGAGCTAACTACTGCCAGTCCTCCTCTTTTTGCTGAGGAAGACTGGCCCTGAGCTAACATCCATGCCCATCTTCCTCTACTGTATATGTGGGATGCCTACCACAGCATGGTGTGCCAAGCAGTGCCATGTCCGTACCTGGGATCCGAACAGCTGAACCCCAGAACACCAAGAAGCAGAATGTGTGAACTTAACTGCTGCGCCACCAGGCCAGTCCCTAGTGGTTAAGTTCTAAATGCTGTACTTCAGCAGCCGGGGTTCACTTGTCAGCCATGCTGTGGAGGCATCCCACATACAAAATAGAGGAAGACTGGCACAGATGTTAGCTCAAGGCCACTCGTCCTCAGCAAAAAAATAGTAAATAAATAAAATTATTTGTTGTTTATTCAAAATTCAAAGTTAACTGGGCATCCTGTATTTTACCTGGCAACTCTGGGCTCAGGGCACCTGAAAGAAATAGGATGGAGTCATGGAGGATCAAAGGATACAGATGCAGGAGCTTGGGTGCCAAAAACACACTTTTTTATCTATTTCAAGATATGGTGACTCTGCCAAAACTCATAGTGGCTCATCAAGAGGACACAGAGTTGATGCTGAAATGCCCACACTGTCACCTACATGTATCTCATTTAATCCTCCCAGCTACCCTACAGTTTAAGAAAGATGACTATTACTAATCCTTTTCCTAAAGTAGGAAACAAAAGTTTGAGGAGTTTAAGGGAATTTTCACAAAGTCACAAAGCTACAAAACAGAAGCAGCAGACCTCCTGCTCCTGGGTGAGTACTGAAGAAAGGAAAGGACTTACATGGCCGAAGAGGAGAAGAAAAGGCAATTTCTGAGAACTGAGCCTTAAAGGAGGTCAGATGAGCTACCTGCTACGTTTGTTTTTGTTACTTCATCGTAAACTATCTAAAATGAAATCTGCACTTGAAGATCGAAGGTCTTAACAGAACATTAACAAGTAAATGTACAGCTCCTTACAAGCCCGGAGTAATCTTTTCAAAGGCTGGCTATTCTTCAGCTCCTACTACTCCTTAGCAATTCCAACGTCCTGGTCAAAAGCAAAGTCCTGCTCTCTAAATGGAGCACCTTTGTGCGCCACCTCCATTTGGGCTGAGACAACAGAGCAATCAGTGCGCACTGTATTAGAGGCTGGGGTTATGTAAGAGACACATGGCAAGAAGATGAAGTCAGATGATTTGGCCCGGAGAAATGGGACATACACCTGGACCACAGCAAAACAGGCTGTGAAAAAACCTCAAACCTCAGTTACCGCATTAGGCTCACAAGCTAATGGAGGTGAAGTTCAGGTCAAAATGCAACACTTTCTCCGCTTTTTAAAAATGCAAAAGGGAGCAATGAGTCAGGCAGATTCATCGACTGGGACCAAAGCTAGCCAAGGGCAGGTAATCCATGTTCCCCTCAACTCCTACCCCAGGGGCCAGCGAAGAAGGAAGAAGTGTAGAATTCTAGTTCTGCACACTTGGAATTCAGCAAACCCTGAATTCCTGTTTCCTGTTGCTGGCTCATTTCAGGGAGGGAGGGTAGTAGGGACTGGAAAGGTTTTGCTCGAAACTCCTCAGTTGGTAATTACTGAACAAAATCTTCAGACAGAAACACAATTTTACCGGTATCTAATAGCAAATATTAATTGCAGATATTTACTAATAATAATTAGTTACCATTGATTAAAAACTTGCTAGAAGCCAGGCACTTCTACATGTTTCATCTAATATTACAATAACTCTACAAGATAGCTATTATTCCCAGTTTATAGATGAGGAGACTCGTACAGATAGGTTAAATCATTTGCCCAATATCATGCAGCCAAAACTGATAAAACTAGAATTCAACCCACAACGGACTGACTCCAAAGCCCAAGATACTTTTTTAGATCTGTGAATTTAGACAAGCCACCACTCAACTACAGGAAGGATGCTACAAAGCTATTCTCCATCTCTATGAGGCCTATCAAGAAACAAATAGAAGGAAATTAACTGGAACCGCAGGATGGGAGATTGAGGTTAGCCTTCAAGATAGATGTCCTTGATACCCAAGAGTTCAATGTATCATGAGTGATTTTGTTCAATACTTCGCTCTGTGCAAAATTCCTAGAACACAGAAAGTATTCAATATATATTTGTTGAATGGCTGGCTGACTAGATGGATGGATAGATTAATGAATAAATACACATTCTATCTATCACTCCCTTTCTTTGGATAGCTTCTCATTGTTCTGTTTTTTGTATTTTTTTTAATGAAGCAATTATTTTTGGATTGCATTCCTACTTTAATCTCACTGGTTCCTGACTGCCCTCATAACCCAAAATGCTACAATCTGCTTGGCTAATATTTTTTATGCTCTTCTTCCAATTTAGAGGGGCTCCCTTCCCTGTCTATTCAGACTGCATTTTCTTTAAGGCATGGCTCAAAATCTTACCAAGAAGCCTCTGCCAACTATTAGAACCCACATTAACCCTCCCCTCCTGTGAATTCCTACAGTTCTTCAGCTTCACTGTTTCATAAAAGGGTGTTAATCTTGAGTCCCCGAATAGCCCACATAATGAAGGTCCATTCTTTCTTTTATCTAATTATAGTGTTTTTCAAAATATGTCCACAAAACACCAGTTCTATGGTGCTAATAATTTTTTCACAAATAAGAGCATTCTGTGATGAAATAAGTTTGGGAAATACGTGGTGACACGCAGAGGTGTACAAGTCCCTTTTCTATAGGCCATCTTAGAGTCTTCAACATACTAACGTGCACTGTACTCTGTAACATTTCCCAACCTCTTTGACCACAGCAACCTGAAAATATTATAAGGCTCCTACTCTTTGAAAGATACTCTGGCAAACACTGGTCGATTACATGCTCCATCCTTGCTGGCTGATTGATGATTCGCTCAGCTGCCGAAAATGGTTTAGATAATAATCAGTCTAGAAGGTGGGGCGATGGATTCATAGACTCTGCATTCTAGAAATTCTGCTTGCTTCTTTGTTTGTCTTCAGAATATCCTTTGAGTGGCTTAATGATACAGAGAGAGGGCTCCATTTTAAAAATAAACGTATTTTTGTGGGTCTTGAACACTAGGTAAAGAAGGAAGCTATCAAAAATTGCTTAGTGGGGCTGGCCCCGTAGCCGAGCGGTTAAGTTCACACACTCCGCTTTGGCGGCCCAGCGTCTCGCCAGTTCGGATCCTGGGCACGGACATGTCACCGCTCATCAGGCCATGCTGAGACGGCATCTCACACAGCACAACCAGAAGGACCTACAACTAGAATATACAACTATGTACTGGGGGCTTTGGGGAGAAGAAGGAAAAAAAAAAGAAGAAGATTGGCAACAGATGTAAGCTCAGGTACCAATATTTTTTTTTAAATTGCTTTATGATCTTGATCACAATAATAATGAAAGATGAGGAAGGAAAAAAAGCAGAAGGTGGTAGTTTTTCAGGGGAGACAAGACTTAGCTTCATCGAGAAGAAAGACAAAATATTATCAAGCGCTAGGCATAATCAAAGCCAAAATGCAGAGGGTCAAGTCAGGATCCTTGTTAACAAAGGCCCTACAGAGCACCCAGACCATGCTAACTCCTGCTTTCACACATGTGGAATCTAAGGTCCAACACCACTGATTAATAGAAGTCACTTGACTCCTCGTTCCATAAATTTCCCAGGGAAAGAAAAAAGTACTAGCCAATCTAACCCTGAAGAGATGAGGTCTAGGCATCCCCAGCTCTGAAAGGCTCGTGATGAGCTCTCCCTCTTAGTTATAATTTTACAACCTGGTAAATTTATTTTATTCCTTGATTAATATTGTGTCTCCTACTAGATTATATGCTCCATGAGAGCAGGGACAAGCTCCTGGCATGGTGCCTGGCATATAAGGTATTCACTAAATATTTGCTAAATGGATGAAAGGATGGCTGGAACAACGAATGAACACACCACTTTGTCCACTGGTTAGCATTTTTTGGGGGGTCCGCCAACTTTCTTTTCAGCACTGTACCAGATGATGAACTTCTAGGAAGAGCAGAATCTAAGTTAGTCTGATTAAGGAGCACTGCTTCTACAAGACAGACTCCAAAGAGGCAGCCTTTTATTCAACCAACTGACGAGCGAGTAGCTTACAGGCGCTTCCTGCGTGGCTCATGTTGGTGAGCCCCCAGGGGGAAGACGCTTCCTGCTCACAGATGCTTACATCTGGCTGGGGAAAGCTGACTGGCACCAAGAGATGCTATAGTCTGAAAAAACAAACAAATTTATTCAAGAAGGACAGTCACAAAATCAAAAACTATTTTTTCCTCAATAATTAATTATAGATTTGCCAACCATGATTTTTCCAAACCCTTCTTGAACCTGATTACATTTTTAGTCTAATTTACCCCTTGGGGTCAGTAGCTCAATGAGCTTATTCCTTGCTGGCAAATAAAGGTGACTTTTCACTAGCTTAAAAACTACCTCTCTGAGACTTCAACGTGAGAAGGGACCAGGAGGGGCTGGGGGCGGGTCATCATTTCTGCGCTTGGATGTGGTAACAAGCTATGCGTCTCCTCTTCCTCCCAGGCCCAATATTATGGAGCTCAATCATGTTCCCTTCAGAGTTTCCATTCTGTTTAGAGGTCGGTGAGCTACAATGACAACAATATGCTCCTGTCCTCTCGGTTCTCCCAGCACAGTAGAGACTTTTGGCCACTTCACATGCTTTCTGCCAGAAAACCCGATTTCAAACAGGTGCAGCTCTGCTGATTAGCATTATAATAGATTGTAATTACTTAACAAGCCCATATACACCCGGAGGAACTTGGAGAGAAATATAATGTTTTGCCAAGTGTAGCTTTTATTTATGTAAAATACTGCAGGCCTCCTCTGGAATTCTTTTAGTCTCAGTGAAACCCCTGGAAGCTTTGCATATGCCTCAATGAGCTCAGGCGCTGGATTTCAAAATTTCATTTCTTGTTGCTGCCAATTTACAAAGGGTTTGTATCTAAAGCCCTTATAAGAATTTAAACTTGATTTTAAACTCTGCAAAGGGAGGACAAGTGGGCGTTTTTCTTCTCCCTTCATCCCAGCATCTTGCATGGGCCCTGGGCACTCAGAGGGTATACAATTCCAACTGTTAGAAACCTCTGACTTGATGGACATGCTTCAGCTTGGTGCAAACTGCCACATGGAAATAATATAGCATTCTCTCATAGGAACATCTTCAAGGATCTCACAGACCTTTATAAAATAGAATGCCCTTTTCTTCTGCTTTCTCCTCACTTCTCTGGCCTTACTGAGAAAGTAACATAATAAGTAAAAGCTTGAACCATGAGAGTATCTGGGGAAGGAACATTCTAGAAAGATGGAAGAGCAAGTGCAAGACTGAGGCAGGAACATGGTGAATATGTTTATGGGTGTCTCGTGGGTCAATATGGCTGGGAGCGGAGTGAACAAGGTGAAGACTAGTAGGCAATGGGGTCAGAGAGGTCATAACAGGAGGTCTGACCATGTTGGCCTTGTAGATCATGGTAGGAATGTGGGGTTTTACCCTGAGATATCTTTGAGCGGAGTGACATGATCTATGAGTGCTTTTAGCAGAGGTATGGAAAGATGATCAGATGACCAGATTTGGGATATATTTTGAAGGCAGAGACAACAGGTGTTGCTGATGGACTGGATACAGGGTTTATGAGAATGAGAGGCGTCAAGAATGACTTCTCACCATTTCTGGCCTGAGCAACTGGAAGGATGGAGTTGCCATTTCTTTTAAGGGGAAGACTATGAGAGACTCACATTGGGACGGGAGGAAGTCAGATATACAGTTTTGGACATAAATGAGTGTGAGATGCTCTGTACGCTACCAAATGGCGATGACAAGAAGGCAGTTGCATACGTGCATTCTGAAGCTCAAGGGCAGGTATGGGCTGGAATTAGGAAATTACAGTCAAAATCATTGAGAATGTATTTAAATCTATGAAGCTAGATGCAACTGGTACAAAACCAAAACAGCAGCTCCCAAATATCCTTATTTCCAATTACTCATGTACCTCACTAAATAATTAACCTTTGACTACAGTGGCCACAATTCCTAGACTTTCCAGAACAATCTCATTTCAAGTAATTTTAATATTTTCAAAAAGGCAATTTGTTAAATGTAACTACATTAACTTTATTTTTAGACTATGTGAGACTTTTCATATAAATACATTCACAAATCAAAGAGAAAAATATCTCTCACTGGACCATCTGTTCTGATTTGAGATTCTAAAACTATGAATAGACACATAGAACTCTTCAAATATTAATAAAATTGTTAGAATATAAAATTGCTAAGAACTTTACATGGACCCCCTTATTTCTCACAACAACGCTAAGAGGTAAGAATATTCCATTTTACAGATGAAGAAACGGGTTTAAAGAGCCAAAGTCACATGCCCAAAGGCAGACAACTAGTGACTGGCAGAGGCATCCTGAAGCCAGAACTCACAGATTCCAGGGAGAGGAGCCCACGGAGGAGCTGGGGAACGGAGCGAAATCTCCTGCTGGTCAAAGACACAGAGAAAGAGAAACTGGACAGACAGACAAGGCCTGACTGCCCACAAGGCCCAAGGCCCTTTAACTTCAGGGCCCCAATGCCAAGCAGCTATCTGTGATAACACTGGGGCAAAAACTAACTGTAGGGTAGTTGTTAAATAACCAATTACATACCAAAGGGAGCAATATTTAATTAGATGGTAGGTATTAGCGGAGTCAGTAGGGAGTAGAGTAGGGAGAGATCTGTGGAACCTCAGCTGCTGGGGGGACAAATTCAAGGTGTAGATGCACAAAAAGCGGGCATGAACCATTCCCAGTCCTTCCACATGGCCTTTCCAGACCTTTCCCACCTCACTCTATTTAATGATGATGGAGGTTTTCAGAGACCCCTGAAAATTTCCCTACAAAAGTCATGCAGTTAGAGACATGGTCATTGAATATGAAGACCTGGACAGACTACCAGCACATGAGACTCAGCAGGGGCATGTTTACCTACAAAACTCTCCTCAGGCTCCGCCCAGGCCTCAGCATCCTAACCACTAGGGGCCTCCCCTTGGTGTCTGCATTGTAAGAATCTCCCCAAGGGATTCTGGGGCCAGTGGGCAGTCACAGCCCCAGAGCCTAACCTCTCTAAAAGGGGTGTAAGCCTACCTCCCAGGGTCAGCAGGGAGAGAGAATTTTGAGAAGCCCTGTCAATGGGCTATTTTGGAAAAATGAGACAGAAACACCAGTGTTCCATTCCTTGTCAAATAAGACCACCCAACTGAAGAAAAACATTTTGCAGACTAAGAAAAACTGGCTTCTTTAGGTCCTATATAATAATTAATGCAGTCAAGAACCCTCTCTAGGGCCAGCCCCAAGTAGGTTTAGGGCACTTGGTAATGGTACCTGTAGTAGGCAAACACGCATTGAGCACTTCCTAAGGGCCAGGCATTGGGTCTGTGTACCTCATACGTGTCCATCCTTTCATCCCCCAAACAACCCATTTTATAATAGGGAGGTACTTTCATCACCACCTACTTTTTACAGAGGAACAAACAGAACCACAGGTTAAATAGCTCACCAAAGGTGACAAAAGTGGCTAGTGGTAGAGTAGGATTCAAACCCAAGCAGCCTGGCTCCAGAGCTCTGCCTTGACGTGCTCTGCTGAACCAACTCTCAAAAAACGCCTTTTCGTCGTGACAGCCGTATTAGGAGGGCCTCTTCTACAGGATGAAGCAAGGGAGTGACACGAACCAAAGAGGTCTTCAGAGGCAGGGGTGGTAGAAGAAGGGAGAACTGAGCTCCATAAATAGTCTACTGACAGGACAACAGGGCAAACTGCGGAGCGTGAACAGGACCAGCCAGCTGTGACCTGCATGCTCCACCCACCCTCTGTGCCATAGGCCGGGCCCCCACCAGCCATCCTAAATGCAAATGCAGCTCCAGCCAGCCTTGTTTCAACCTCTGCTTCTAACATGAACCCCGATACTTCTGGTTTACACAATCACGCTTACAGATCTTACTTTAGGAATTATAAAGGGCTACTGTAAAATTTCTATGCACAAACTCTTGATACATTAATTATCTGGAGCCCTCCTCTGCCCGAAATTTCTATTCTAGCCCAGTGTTTTTCAAAGCATGGTCTGGTCAAAATCTCGAGGACAGCTTGTTCGACATGAGGATTCCCAGCGCTCGTCCTAAACTACAGAACGAAAAGCTCCCTGAAGGTGGGGCAGGACGATCTATATTTTTAACACCCTCCCTAAGTGAGTCTCATGCACACTGAAGTCTGAGCAGCGATATTATCTAGTTCTCGGAAAATGAGCTATAGCAATAATGTTTAATGGGATTCGGCTTCAAGCACAAGTGAAATCAACCCATCTTTCTGTAATGAGCTTTCTCTAAAGCAACCCCCTTCGTCATCACAACTGATATGTCTCTCATTATCCGGAGAATAATTATCTCAGCCAGGCTTTTAAACATTCTAGAATCCACCTCAGTTTTCTAAACTTTCTCCTACTCTGGTGTTTCCAAACGGCGGCCCTCATATCACTAAGGATTTTAAGAGGGAACTTCTTTTCTTTGTATTTTAGAGGCCATGTGTTTATTTTAATGTGAAAGAAGCAAAAATATAACTACACTATCCAAACCTGTGATTTTATGAATACTGGGGCTTAAGAAAATATAAAGAATCAATGTTTTTAAAATATTAAAATATTTTTCATCAGTGTTTAAAAATAATAATAGCACAGGAGGTACTCAGATCAAAGTCCTATACTGGGGAAACCTTATCCTGCCTGGTCCTTTCTGAGAGGCACCCTCAGTCTCAGCCACCCGTCTCCGTTCTCCAACCCTGACCAGCCGGCATTCTCTGCCTTTATTCCAGCAGTGTCCGTGCCCATGGAACACGGTCCTCTCTTGTACCATACCTCTTTAAATGTTACCCACCATTTCACGCCCAGTTCACACCTCCTTCCAGGAGCCCTCCAGATTCTTCCAGCTTTGCCAGCACACTCCCTTTTTGAAGTCCTTGAACATGCTTACAGTATCACTCATTTAGAACTTAATTGCTACTTAAGAGTCTACATGTATCTATTCAGTGTCATTTCCCTAGTGAATGGAAGCCTCCTGGAGGCAACCCATGGTCTCTTTTACCTCTGGGTTACCTAGAGTGCTAACTTCCCTGGTTGAATCTGAACCCAAAACAGGAACTTGGTGAATACGTGTGAATTCATGTTGAATACACATGCAGTTGAATGAGATGTCCCACAGCAAAGAGAGAAGCAGCTGTTCCGTGCCCTTCACATCTCCTTACTTCGGGCCAGACTTCTTAGCCACAGAGCACAGAGGCTGGAGCCCAAGAAACTCTACCCAAAGGTGTGAGTCCGTGGGTGTCCCCTGGCTGATGGGAATGAGAAAGGTGACCTTAGTCGGCCCAGGTGTAAGTTGTCTGTTTCCAAGGGCCAGTCTCCTCTGCTGATGCATCCTCACCCTCAGTCTGGAGGAACCGGAGGGGCCACAGCATCTTCTAGTGAGAACCATGCTAGATGAGCAAACAGAAGCAGCTCCGCTACTCCATTCATCCTGTGACTTTGGCCTTTCTGTATCTCAAGTCTTTTAATCTGCTCAATAACTGTTATACCTAATTCACACTTGTTCTAAGCCAAAAGAAATAATAATTTTGAAAGTACTTTTAATTATGGCGTACAATAAAAATGTCAGGGCACAGCACACAAACCTGCAGGGAGGACAGACTGGAGGTCAAGGGGCTCAGTTCTCTACTGGCTCATGGACAATCAGAGGTGTGGGCCCTACTTCCAGTGCCTCCTTTGCTTGTCAGGTGACCTCGGGTACCCACTTTGCTTCTCTGGGACTCAATGTCCTTGTCTGTAAAACTTGCCTGTGCACTAGATGATCTGGTCTAAGGCCAAGTCCAACATGAATTTGAGAACCTTAGAGAATGATAACCAAGCAAGACTAGTGACCCCTGCACGCTTCACTGGAAGTGCTCAAAAGTGGGGAAGGTGCCCCGATGCGCCCAGGGTTCGGGTGGGCCCCAGCAAAGCCCTGCCAGAGACACTCAGACATCTCCCTCCAACCAAGATCTGTTCTGTAGATGAAAGCAGACCTGCTGTTCATCCTCCCCACTCTCTGACTTACTGTCTGACTCCCTCAACTGCATACACAGCAGAAGGCCCCATCTCCTCACTACCAGAGTCATGGTTTTTCCTTCCCCTTCTTGTTCCAAAACAACTTCAAAACCGCAGGTTTTACTGTTAAGGTCTGGCTCTGAAATTAGTTATCCCTTCAGCTCCCCCTCAGACACGCACTGCTTTCATGAGTAAAAGGACTAAGAGCCACGTGTGAAAAGGAAATGGGGAAAGAGTGGGAACTCTGGTGGTGGGAGGGAGGCAGAGGCAAGGGGCACTGGTGAGATGGAATGGCACTGCGTTCTTTGGGATTCCATAAAGGTTTGCCCGCTTCCCAAAGTGTAAGCCACAACTCTCCCAGGGTTGTACTTGGTGTGTTTGTCGGAGCTTCCCTTGTAAGACCCGTAACCATGGTTTCGGGCAGACTACATCAGAGCCGTGAGCATAAAGAGAACAGGTTTTTTCCTATTTTCCTCTAAAACTCCATCTCCTGGAAAAAAATATATGTAAGGTGATATGCCAAGGTGATTCACATGCAACCTCTGACCCTAGGACAATCATGAAATTATTTATTTTCAATAATTAGAAGGTGATCCTTCTCCATCTCTCCATGAGGGTCGGATCTCTCTCTTTTTGTGTAGACCAAAGAACCCTGAAAACGTACACACCCAGAGCCACACGTGCTCCTGGTGGAACCAGGTAACAAATCTGAAAACACCGAAATCCACTCCTAATTTAACAACTTCCCTCCAAAAAAAGCTAAAACAAGATTGCTTCTCGGGGTGCCAAAGTTGAATGTATTTGGCTTTTAGTACATGGACAGGGCCTATTTGCAAGTCCCTAATATTTTGACAATGTAACCAAGTAATCCAATCTCAGACTTAGTATCTCATTGTACAGTATCTCCAAAATCAAAACAGGGAAACAATATAATTTTAAGTAGGATTCAAAGCATTGACTTCCAATTGCTCACAAGCAGAACCATTTTTAAAATACAATGCTCATCCCAAATGGACGCGCAATGCATTGGGCAAAACAAGCTCGGCTGATGTTTCTGGGACCCTGGAGTGACAACCCAGAGGAGAACACATTTTTCTCCCTGTATGTCAGAAGATGAGCTAACCACCATGCAGCAGAATAGAAACAAGTTAGCTTCCTCCCAGAGGGAAAAATAAAACAGCTCCTTACTCGGCGATGCAGGACAATGCCAGAACGTGCAAGAAGCCTTCAGTCTAGAGCTCCACGTGCCTCTCCAAGGACGGAGGAACCCACCCACACACAATCACACGCAGCCAGCCCACCCCGCTCCTGCCGAAGGCGCCGAGTTCTCCGACAGCCCCCAGCACCGGAGGCTCGGGGCTCTCCCAGCTTGCGAGCTCCGTGAAGCACCGGCCGTCTGGATGGGACAGAGGCTTGTACCCCTTTTCCAAGTCTCACCTTCCTTGCCCCAATGCCTACTTCTCCCCAACTACGAAGTGCAGTGTGCTTCCCCAAGGTAGTTGACACACACACACCCCCCAGATGGCACTAAGTCCCCGCGCCCCACGACCAATGCCAAGGCCGTGAGTCTTCCTCCGGGAACCCACAGCCGGGCTCCTGGACGGGGAGGCGCCCGACTCACCCAGTCCTCGAAGTGGCGGCTTCCATTCTGCAGCAGCTCCTCAAACTGGATGGTGCAGTTGGCCACGAAGTCGTCGTAGCCGATGGGGGCATCGTGGAAGACGGCCAGCTCGATCTTGCGCCCATTGCACACATCGGTGACGAACTCGTCGTGCCAGGCCGGGCTGTTGGTCTTCTGCTTGGTGGCCGTTTGGCCGATGCGCGAGTCGTCCACGTTGAGGGCGATGTAGGGGTCCAGAAGGAAAGTCTGTGGCCGGGGTCCCACCGCATGGCGCAGCGACCAGGCTGTGGGCTTCAAGCTCACAGCCTCGCAGATTTTTATCTTAAGAAGGCCATTGAACACTACCATGGTCGGGGCGGGGAGTGGGGGCCGGGGTCACTCCGTTGCCCCGAGGGCAGGAATGAAAAACCGACGCCCCGGCGATCCGAGCCACGGGGACTCCTGGGTCCCCTCTCGCCCCACCCCACACTCCCTACACCTTGTAGCTTTGCGCCCTGGCGCGGGCGATTCTCAGCGAGTGCATGTATTTCCTCGCCGGGTTCCTAACGGAAAACAGGGAGGGGGGGAGAGCTGGGGGACGTCCGTGTTTGGAGCAAGTCTCTCCCCCCCTACCACCAGCAGCACCTCCAGAAGAGGAGACGAGCTGTCGGCTCCGCTGCAAGCCGCGGGGGCTGTCTCGCCGCCTCGCTGGCTCTCCGGCTCCGGGCTGCGGGGAATCGGGCGCCGCGCCGGGCGCTTACCTACCTTTCCGAAACATAATCCCTGGGAAATTTCGACTCCGGGAGGGGGAGGGGGGTGGTGGGACCCGGCAGGGACAAGAACCGGGGGGTGCAGATTTCAACCCGGATCCTCTTCGCACACCCAGCGCCTGCCTCTGACCGCGCGGGGCGGGGAATGGACCCAGGGATGTTCAGTCTATCCGGAGGGATGCATGTCGAGAGGAAATGGTCCTCCTCGGAGCCAAATTTTTAAAAATCCACAAGCCACACAGCCAGCCCGGCCGCCTCCTTTTGGGAGAAGCAGCGCCGCGCCGCAGTCGGCGATCGGGAGGCGCCAGGAGCCCGGAATCTCACATCCGCGCGGGCTCGGGAGTCGGGGTGGCCGCCGCTCGGGCTCGGGGCGCAGGCCGGCACCGGGCGGTGCGCAGCGCGGCGGCGGGGCCGAACTGCGACTCGGCGCGGCCCCACCTCCTGGGCGCCGGCGCCCGCCCGCCGCGCTCCCCGCGTCCCCGCTCTCGGCTGCCGCTCGCTCGCCGCCCGCCCGCCCGCTCTCCCCCTCGGTCTCTTCTCCCTCCGTCGGTGTGCGAGCGAGTCTCCCTCCCTGTAATGCAGGAAATGCGCAAAAGACGTCAGTGTGTGTGTGTGTGTGTGTGTGTGTGTGTGTGTGTGTGTGTGCACGCGCGCGCGCTCCTGTGTTTGGGGAAATAGAAAGTTTTGCCGGTTGGGGGAGCAATACGGGAAAAGTAAGCCGACGGGAGGACGACGGAGAGCAGCGAGCCTGCCCGGGTCGCGGCGGCGGGCGGGGGAGCCGGGCGGGGACCCCGCGGGGGGCCCGGGGGAGCGGCGGCGTTGGGGCGGGGGCGCGAGTGCCGCGGGATGTGGATGCCTCGTCTTTGGTCCCCACTGGGAGACGAGCGGGCCGCGCATCTCTCCGGGGCTCTGCGGCCAACGCTGTCTTTAGAGCCGGGGGAGGGGAGTGGCGGGGGTCGTGCTGCGGGCGACGACTCCGGACCCTCTCCCAGCCCCACCCCTCCTCGGGCCTGGCGGGCGAGGGCAGCCTGCGGAGTATTGGGCCGTCTGTCTTTCTGTCTGGCGACGGTCTGCTCCACGATGGCGGGGGAGGGGGGAAAGGGAGGGGCGTGCACGCTCGGTGTGAGTTTTTAAACATTTATTTTCTCTCCCCTTTCTTTGGGGGCACTCTCCCCTTTAGGATCTGGCCTGGACTTAGGCTACGAGAACTTGTTGACAAGTGAAAGCTTGGTAGAACCGCGGCCCGGTTTGTGTGTTTGTTTATTTTTTACAAAGTGACTTCATATTTACTCTGGACCTCGTCTGTGCCCTTTGGGGGGACATCGGCTCTGATCAGCGCGCCAGCAGCCGCCGTCCGAGCTGCGGGGAAACGGGGCGCGCCCTCTGGGGGGCGAGTGGCAGTGTCCGAGCTAATTTCCTCCGTAACCTTTAAACTCTCGCTGGAAGCCGTGGCGGCGGTTGATCACGTGAGGCGAGCTCTGGGCTGCTGGGGAAGAATTTCCTCCGCGGGGAGCCGGGGACGGGGACGGCTGCCTGGCGAGGGACGGCCCCGCGCCAGGGGACGCGAACCTGGGCGGGCGGGGCCGAGAGCGCGGAGGCCCGGGGCGCGGCCCGGGCCGGACTCCCCGGGGGACTGCGCTGGAAGAGGTCGTCTCTGCAACCTGCGAGCGGGGGTTCGTGCAAATGGAAAAAGAAAACCTCGGTCCTCACTCGTGTACCAATCAAGGCAGGCAGTTTGTAGCGACCGTGGTAAGCTGAGTGTGCATCTGGCGGGTCTGGTTAATGTAGACCAAATTTAAAACCCACCTCTTCGATCACTTTTTCTCAGTGGCAAAATGTTATCATTGCCTGTGGCTTAAAGGCGAGCAAGGAGGCAGTCCCCTGGAAAACAAGATGCCGAGTGCAGCACACAGGTTGCAAAAATGATCAGAAAAAGTGTCCAGGTGACTGTGGCAGTTCCTCTCCTAAGGCCTGCAGTCAAGTAATTTCTCGCAGCCCGCCCTGCTAAACGGGGCAGCTGGGTAGAGAGCGCGCCAAAATGCAGTCTTAGGGGAAAATGAGAACGTTTGCATGAAAAAGTCAGGATATAAGAGTTATCCCTTACTTGGCCACGCCCACCAGCTGGAGGTGTATTTGAAAATCTGTCAGTTTGACAAAGCACAAGTGGGATATCTCACTGCTGTTTCATTTCTGTTCCTGTGAACATCAGACCTTTCCCTCCTCTCTTTTTCCTTCCTCCAGTCTATTCGCGCGTTAAACTTTTTTCCGTTTCACAGAGCATGTGATGGAAGGCACTGGCAAATAGGGCCTGATCTGAAAATGCATTTGGGATGCAGAGCCAGCGCTGGAGTGAGATGAGATATTTGACAAAGAGGCAAAATTTAAGGGGCGCGAATAAACTCAGTCATCAAGATGAACACTATTTTAATGCAATATTTTTAAAAAGTGAAATTACTGTAAAAATCCAGGATGGAAATAATATCCAAATTTTTTAAATTTTAGATATTTCATTAAAATATTCCTTATATTACTGAGTCTATTGGCACCCCTGAAGTTCTGTCCTCTAGAGGAGTACGCTAGCCCTGGCCGTGTTGGGAAGTCTGGAAAGGGAAGGATTTCATGAAGGTAGGGCTCCTTGAGTAGTTGGTGTTTCCCACCTCCTCCTCTGGGTGAGTCCCACCTTGCCATGCAAACAGAGGAGTGCACAGGACTGAAAACCATTGGCCAGAATCCCTCCTCTTCAGTGTGTGAGACAGGAATTACATTTAGAATTAAGGACACATTGAACTTGAACTTTTTGCATGATATCGTATTCCCTTTTCCCCAGGCAGACCCTCAGATATATTAAGTAGGATCTGTTGCCATCTCAGTGACTCGCGTTCTTAGAGAACCAATCGCCTGCAAACTTCCAACACCATTTCCTTGCAACGTGGGTAAGGTTACAGGAAGGCAGCACCTGCCTCTTAGCCAACTGTTTGTTACATGTGAATAAGCAGACTGCGGTTCTCAGGTGTCGCCAATACCAGGGTGACCTCTCCTTTCAATGACAGGGGAGGTGGTAACTAAAAGACTTGGCCAAGCTGCCTGTTTTGTTCTGGGTGAATATTTAAGTAAAAAGGGAGAATGCTGGTACTCTACATGCAAACATTGCTAATTTCTTGCCCTCATTACATCCTTATTTCTCAATAAATCTCTCACCTTCCTACTCTCAAACTTGGCTGAATGAAAATATGTATTCTCCAGGAGATACCGTGGAGATGCCTGCTGTGAGCTTGCTTAGGGGAAAATCCTTAAATTTACCTGAGGAGGGGTGAATCTAAAATAGCCCTGTGCTCCAGATTTCATGTGAAAAGAAAAGCAAAACTGTGCAGGCGGAAGGTTTGGAATGTAAAATTCCAGTCCATAACTATTGCCCACTTCTTCCTTCTCTTGGTCTCTGTATACAATCCTGAAAGACAAGACAACAATGGTAAAGACATGGAGTAAAACGCCCTTTGGATTCCAACTATGGCCTAGTTATTTTGTAAGCTTTGGGAGAGGGAGGAGGAAAGGAAGAAAAATTATATAAGAATTTCACAAAGATGATCAAGATGGTGTCCCTCTCCTTTTAAAATCAAGACTCATGGGGAAAAGGTCTGATAGAACAGAAGTCCCAAGGGCAGTATGACAAGTGCTACAGGATGTGTTGGGGGGCACCGGCCCCTCGGAGTGCACAGAGGAAAGGTCAGCCCTTTGCCTGGGGGAGCTGGGGAAGGATCGCCCATCAGGTCTAGGCTTTCCCATGTGAGTTCCTCCAGAGGCAAAGAAAAGTGGGAAGTGTGTTGGAGGCCACGGGAACAGAGTGTGCAGAGCCCAGGTAGGTAAGAGCAGGGCTGTTTGGGATGAGTGAGCGACCAGAGGTACCTGGCAGGTAGCAGGCAGGAAGAGGAGGTGAGGTAGGTTGGAACCAAATAATTAAGGCCTTGTAGGGCCTGCAAATGGGTTTGAGCTTTTTCCTTGAGAGACACTGATCACTCTGAAGTTGGAGAAGCAGCATAACCAGAGTTAATACCCTACAAAAGGAATTTTGTACAGGGATGGATACTTTTCTGTAATTTTTTCCTCAGAAGACTCACCCCAAAACAGGATGTTAGAGACACAGAAGATCCAAATCTGAAAATGATTTACACTCTGCCTGATCAAAAATGAAACAATCTGTGGATATTGTTTAGATTGGCTTAGGAAGGAGGGTGGGGCGCCAGAACCTAGACTAGCACGTTAATATTCATGTCCTTGTTGCTGTGCTGGATGTTGTCATTTATAGAATGTTAATGGCTTCTGCAAAGGTCTGCCTGGTCAGGGTCTTTCATACATTCTACACACGCTGTGTGGAACAGAATTCAACCACCTGGGCCATGGGGTGGAATGTGCAGCAGCAGAGGAACACAGAAACCTTCCAGAGTTGTGTCAGCTCTGCCCTAGCCCAGCCCCTACCTGAGTCGCAGCCAGGCTTCTAACCCCACCCTCACCCACCTTCTTGTTGGCCCATGTCTGGCCTATGTCTTTTTATTTTGACCCCGTCTCCGCTTTGAACTCTGTTGCAATGACTCAAAGACCAAGCTTCACCTGCAAGTGGGTGGAGGGATCAGAGGTAACCCCATATAGCTTAAACGTGGATGTGGGGAGGAAATGGCCCCATGCCCCTCCTTCCTCGGTTCTCTTGACCCTGAGCCCCATGCTTTCAGGCACCATTTGGAAAATAACATCACATATCTCATCTTCTTTGGCTCCCATGTTGGGCTGCATTTTGAGGCTTTTAAGTATATAAATTAGTCCACGAATGGAAACTAAGTACCTGCTATGTTGAGAATACAGGGCAGGTGCTCTGGAGAGGACGAATAGATACAGGGATGATTCCTACTCCAGCGGGGAAGAGAGGAAGATCAATTCATTCAGTCAGTCATTTATTTAGCAGTTGGTATTGAGCACCATGTTATTTGGAGCACTGAGGAAACAACAATGATGACACACAATGGCCCTTTGTTAGTCGGAATGGGCCATGTCATGCTGCTATAATAAATAGTCCTCAAATCCTAAGGTTTAAAATAACAAAGGTTTCTTCTCATGCATGCCCTAAGTCCATGGCGGGTTGGCTGGCAGCTCTGCTTTGTGTCAGAGCTCCTCCTGCATTCAGATTGACGAGAGAAAAGTCACTATGTGGAACATAGCTGGCCACGGGCACAGAGAAAAGAACCCCTAGAGTGTCTTTGGCAATTAAATAGAAGTGCTAACTGTCACTTCTGCTAGCTGGTTGTTAGCTAGAACCAGTCGCATGGCCTCCCTCCCCCACCCACAGGGCGGCTGGGAAGTTTTCTCATCTGCAGCGGGGAGGAGCCTGGACTAGCTAGTGGATAGCACTCAAGACTCCACAGACCCTCTCCTCAAATAACTGGTGCAGAAAGATAACTCCAGGTGGCACAGAGTAAATGACAGATGAATGGCACCATCAGATGGTGCTGTAGGAATTTAAAGGTAGCAGTGATCACAACCAGAGTGGGGCTGTTTGTTTGACCCCCAATGGCCTTGGGCCACTGCATACAGAAGACTTCAGATGACATGAAGAATCCTGCCTAAAATCAGGACTAGCAGCCCCCTGAGCTCCTTTTCCCCTTCCCTACAGATGTCTAACCTCACAGGACCTGCGGGTCCTTCAAGCGACTTCAGAACCAAGTCAGCACTAAGGAGGTGTGTGGACACAACAGAATGAAGACTTCTTTCTTACACTCCGCAGGACCTGAGAGATCACCTGGTCTATAGTCTTTATTATTATTAACTTCTCCCATTAAATGAGCAAACTGAGACCTAGAGAAGTTAACTGACTTGCTACATAAGAAAGAGTTTTTTTTGAGGAAGATTAGCCCTGAGCTAACACCTGCTGCCAATCCTCCTCTTTTTGCTGAGGAAGACTGGCCCTGAGCTAACATCCGTACCCATCTTCCTCTACTTTATATGTGGGACGCCTACCACAGCATGGCTTGCTAAGGGGTGCCGTGTCCGCACCTGGGATCTGAACCAGCGAACCCGGGGCCGCCGAAGCGGAACGTGTGCACTTAACTGCTGCACCACCAGGCCAGAACCAAGAAAGGTTTTTAAAATAACCAAAATATTAATGAGAGGTCTAAAGCTGACTCTTACACTTCCTAGTGTAAATTTACTGTTTTTCCTACGTTGTCATGCTGGAACCAAGCCATTTAATGATGATAACTCCAATTATGTTTTAATTCCTTGGAAACGTAATTTCTGTAAATCAAAGGTCCAGGTTTGTTTTAATTTGTTGGTTCCAAATTTAACTGGTCTTAGTGTGGTACAATATTTTAGACTTATAATAATTCTTGGGGACTATAATATTGATAAAGTCCTTATGTTATTTTGGTGATATGTGTCTTTAAAAGAAAAGGTCTTTAGAGGCCTACCCTGCGGCATAGTGGTTAAGTTCCCCATGCACTGCTTGGTTGGCCTGGTTCCCTGGTTCCCTTCTGTGCTGACCTACACCACTCCTCAGCCATGCTGTGGGGGTGACCCACATACAAAACAGAGGAAGACTGGCACAGGGCGAATCTTCCTCAGCCAAAAAAAAGGGACTTTATTGTTCCTCAACTTCTCTATTTTTGCATCCTCTCTCCTAACACCAATTAGATGTATTTTAGGCATGTGGTTTTATGACACCTGTACCAAGTGTAACAGCTGTTTCTGCAGGCTCCCTGTGGACATTGTATCAATTAGCAGAGTGACTGATCCGACTGTTCAGATTAGGTTGTGTATCTCTAACACAGAATGGACATTTGGTTAATCTAATTCTTCTTGTAATTTACCTTTCAGGATCAAGGAGCTGGGGCCGCAGGGCAGGGAACATTGCCTTTTGTCACCAGTAACAATCATTTAGGAAGAACAAATGTAAAACCAAAACTGGTTAAACTCACAGGTTCTGTTGCCGCCAATACGTGATGCAAGGTGGCAAATCCTCCCCTTTGCGACCGAAATCCTCCGGGATCCCATCCTTCTTCCCCACCCGAAGCTATAGACTCTACTCCCTGAGCTGTCCCACCACTTCCTCCTCACTTCTGCTTACAGCACTACTATTTGATACCTGTCTTAATTCTATCCCTTCGCTGAAAGGTCTTTAAGTTTGGAGATGCTGTATGACTCATCTCAATACTCACTCTACAGTATCTTGGACATAGTAGGTACAACTTTGGGTTCTATAAATGGTTGTTACAAGGTGGTACTTTGAAAGAAGAGTGTCACAGATCTTATTAATCTCTCCCTGCCTTGCCCAGATGAGCGCCTCTGGGATGGTTGGCTCTCTCCACTCCCCGGAGTCGGTAGAGATGAAGTCAGTGGGCGGCTTGGCGGCTCGGCGGCAGCACCTCGGAGCCCACGGCGGCCGCGCTCGGCTCCGCGAGCCGACAGCGCCCTCTGGTGGACTGAGTGAGCCCAGCCGGATTCCTCCCGCGGCTCTGACCGCCTTGCTGCCTCGGCTTCCCGCGGGCTCCGGCTCCAAATGCTAGGAGCACTAGGATTACTTAACAAGCTGAGGGGCTAGGTCAAGGGGCAGACCACAATGGCACGGAGTCATTGGCTTTATCCGCACGCCCATCATGAGCAGAGGACAGATGTAGTTCAGTGAGCACCTATCCTGTGAAGAAACTGGTCTTTTTTTTTCTTTTTCTTTTTCTTTTAACAACCAGGCTTCTCAAAGTAAAGAATTCTGTTTCTATCTCTATCACTACATTAGAGCAATAGGCTATCCATGTGCCAGTTAAATCCATGCTGGGTTCAGGAAAAACAGAGTTGGAGGAGATGTGGTTCAGGCTTTTGAGAAGCTGGAACTCGAAGGTAAAGAAATAATGAGGGCCTCCAGGCGGGCCTTTTTCTTGATTCGAGACTGCAGGCAGTTCCCGCCACGGAGGTGAGGGTTGTGAGAGATGGCCAAGGAACCCCACTGGAGAAGTCACCCACAGAAAGGGAAGTATGGGGAGTGGGAGAAGCTTGGGGCCCCTCAGAGGTTGCTCCTCTCATTCCAGCAGATAACTTGGTTTCCTTTTCTGAAAAACAGAGAAACCGTCAACTGAGGGCTTACCGAACTTTTTGCACCAAATCTAACAACCACTTAGGAAGGAAGAAGGGATGAGTGTCATTCCTCCATCCCACCAGTTGTCCTGGAAGCAGGTCCCTCTAGCTCAGGTGCCCATCCGTGTCCTAGATCCATTCTCCACCCCTACTGCTCAGGGCCTCTGCTGCCGGCCCCGTCTCACTCCTTGCTCTCTATCCTCTCCCTCTCTGCTGTTCTTTCCCATCGGTAAGTCTCACTTATCTTAAAAAAATATTTTGCACCCTTTCTCACCTGACATTTCTGTCCAGCTAGCTCTCAAACATCTTCTCCCTGTCCCTAAACTTCTTAAGAGTTATATGTCCTCACCTTCTCCATTTTCTTACTGTCCACTCCCTCCTCAGCCCATGCCATGATGCTCCCTGAGACATCTCTCATTGAGGGGACCAATCATTTCCACTCTGCTAAGCCCATTTTTGGAGTCTCCACCTCACTGACCGCTCTCTTGGCAGCATATGATGCTATTTCCTCTCCCTCCTTGAAATGCTCTCTTCCCCTAGTTTCCATGACATCTGAGCTCTCCAAAATTTTCCTCCTGCCTCCTTCTTGGTTTCTTTAGTTCTCCTCTTCCTCTGCACATCACTTAAACGCATCATTATTTTATAGTCACACTGCAGAGTAAGATAAGATAATAATGCAAAAGTTATCTGGACAAATTGTCAGGTAAGTGACCACAGGTGCCATAAACTTTGAAGGAAGGAAAGATCACCATTGGCCTAGAGTGGGAAAGGAAGCCCCACGGAGAAGAGGGATGGGGAATTGGGCATGGACATGGGGGCAGAATATCAGAGGCAGAGAAAAAGAGAAAGACATTCCTGGTGGAGGAACTTCCCACCAAATGCAGGGGAGAAAATAAGATTTAATCCAATGACTATTAAGCATCTCTTTGCTGGTATGGCGTAAAATAGAAAAGATGTGAGCCCCTAGTTTATTATGTCTGCAGTCCATGTCTGGTGACCCATTCGCCACCCCACACTTTCATCCCACACTGCACTGCAGCTTCTCCAAGGTCACCTGGAGGAAGTCTTGACCAAGTTCACTTGCGGGTTAAGAATGGACCCTTCCCCCCC